>NC_143484.1:15727546-15846888 GCF_027475165.1 Benincasa hispida | reverse complement strand
AAGTTTTATAAGTTTTAACAATTAAAACAGGTGGTCAATCTATGTGAGCAAGTAGCTGTTGTTTATGGATTTTAAATGTACCCAATTTTATAACAACTTATACAACTTTAAACATGCTCAACATCCATAACATACATAAGACATTCAATATTATACTTTCAATGCATGTAACATGCTTCCTATGGTGAGATTTTAAATCTAAATGGCATATATGCACATATAAGATTTATTTAATTATAACATACATCAAATGCATAAATAATTAAACACAGACTGATATGGTTTTAGTTTTGGCAAAAAACAAGCAAAAAGAACCCTAACTATTACAATCAACTTCAAAACCCGCTCCTGGACCACTCGAACCGCTCCAAAACGAACTCAAGTAGCTTGAACCAGACCCGAACCGTCTGAACCAGACCAGCCAAGTCTGAATCGAACTAGCCAAGAACCATTCGAAGTTGAACCGAACCAGACCACAAGAGAACCAATCAAACCGACAACCCTTGCCCATGTTCAACATCTCGCTAAGTCTCATCGTTTAGCAATGACGACCATCATCTTGCATTTTCCCTGATCGTTTAGTAAATGCTTGATTGTTTAGCAAAGCTACACGATCGTGTAGTATTTTCCTTCTATCGCATAGTGTCATCGTCTAGTGCCGAAGGAAGCTACACGATCGCTTAGTGTCTTAGACTATCGCGCAGGTCCATTGTTTAGCACGAACAATTTACTACACGATCGCTAAGCTCCATCGTCTAATGCATGAAGCCGATCGTTTAGCATGTTCAAAAGTTAAACGATCGTTTAATTCCATCGATCGCATAGCATTCAACGCATTTCCCAGCTATCGCACAAAGGTAAGCGATCGCATAGTGCTATCGCTTAGCAACTCAACGCATCGCTTAGCTGTCGCATAGAGGTAAACGATCACGTAGTGCTATCGCTCGTTTAGCTCCCGATCAAAGGTAAACGATCATGGTAAGCAATCGCTCAGGGCTATCGTATAGCTCTTCATCGCATCACTTAGCTCCCACCCGAAGCTACACGATCGTGTAGTGCCATCGTATAGCAATACAACGCATCGCTTAGCTTCAGCAAGTACACGATCGTCTAGTGCAGGATACCTCAACGATCAATGTCCAAAACTACATGATCGCTTAGCTTTTCTTCACATCGTCTAACACATGAAGCTAAACGACAATAAGAACAGAGGCTGATTTTCTGGAACTGCAACTCAGCCTTTTCGCTTGTTTCTTTGATTCACAGCTTAATTTCAACTCTAATGACTCCAAATAAATTACAAACTCTTGGGAACACATTAAAGCTCATCAAGCAAGAGCCAATTACAAATTTAAATGAGAAATTAAAGATAATTAAATAGCAAAAACTCAGAAAACCATACCAGTGCATCAGTTTCATATTTTTCATGTAAAACACCCACTAAACAAAAATTAAACCAAATTGAATACTTATTTGATGCTCTGATACCAATTGTAGGATTGTATCAGCAACAGCAGAAGCACAAGGATCATCTAAACATTCAAATGCACTAATTTTGGCAAAATATAAAGCATGCTTTTGCAGAAACAAGTGAGTTTCAAGACATACCTCTTGTAGAACTTCTTCAAAGCTCCTTCACCAGCTGCTATCTTCTCCAAATCTTGTTGTAGACCACCTCAAAATCTTCCCCACTTTTCTCTTGGTGCTTCTAGATTGAGTTGTGGGACTCATAACAAGCTTGAATCAAGGGTAGAAAGAGAAATGCTCACGGTAAAAAACTAGTTGAAGAACTCTTTTTTCAAACCAAATTTTCTCTCAAAATCTCTATAGATTGCATGCCCGATTTTCACTCCAATCTCTTCATTATATTGCAGATCAATATGCAAAAAAAAGAGTTGCATGAGTTGTAACTCATGCTTGGAGAAGACAAGGCGAAGATATTGCCATTTGAGTGAGCAACTTAGGTGATGGATAATGGAAAAACTTCTTTTTCCATTTTGTGTGTTTTTTTTCCAATTTTCCAATTTTATCTAAAAATCAAAATTTGATTTTATAAAATCTATTTTCATTTTTAAAATGAAAATTTAATTAATTTCATGAATTAATTATTAAATAAAACTTAATTAATTTAATATCAAATATTAAATTAATTTTAACACATATCCATCTTTATATATTTAAATCATATTTAAATATATATAAATTCTCCTATTCCGCTTAATTCTTAAATTAAACATGTAATGATATCTCATATAATTACTAATTCACTTAATTCTAATTTGAACGTTTCAAATTAATTTATCACGCTATTCTAGAGCTAGTCCATTACGAGCTAGTAGGGGGACCTCGCGAACGTACAGATCATGGGCTCCAACGATTCGAGATTAATTGGCTAAACTCATTACACCAAATTAATCTCCATTCGTTAACTAATGGGTCACTCCACTAAAACCCATAGTTGCACTCCTCTCACTGTAGATATATTATGTCCACATGATTTAACAATAATCAGCAAGTCGACCCTTCACAGGTTGTTCGTAATAACGGCTGGGTCAAATATGTGTTTTACCCCCGAGATTACATCTTATCCCTCAAATCCCTACTTATCCTCTAATGAACAACTGGTTTGTAATCAAATCACTAAACCAAACTCTCTCAACCCAGTGAGAGGGTGGGGCTCCTTGTTCAAGTCCTAGATTCAGTACTTAAGAGAACAACCTTTTTCCTATCCCTAAATCGGGTAGGCGTGAACTCTGTTTTGCACCCTATGTCCCTAGTTATCTATCTGGTCTTACCCTTGAAATGGGAGTCTTATTGAGCCGGCGCTGTTGAGCCAACCCTCAACTATGCAAATCTAAGGACAATCTCGAAAAACAGGAGTTCATAGTTAGCTCAGGATTAAGATCGAGTTACCTAGGTCATCTAGGTGAAATTGTCAGTCCTAAATAGTAAATAGCGTTATAAAATAAGAGTGACTTATTTCTTGGTCCTGGTCTTATGCAAACTCATTGCATAGGACGCACCCACTTCTCATGTCATGACATGTATGAATTAGGATCACATCGTATGTAGCACTTTACAACTCTTTGTAACAACTACAGAGTAGGCCGCATCCAATGGTATTACCAGAATAAGGTACCTAACCTCATTTATGTACCATAGATCATTTTGACTATTTACTCGAACCCGATCCATTCTTATGTCTCCACATAAAGTTCAAGTACTCATACAATAGTCATGAGTCTTAGTTTATTGGATTTAGACTTTCGTACAATTCATGAAATCAATAACAAGTTTATTGATTATAGAAAATGTTTATCATTTTACAAACTGCGAGTTTTTAGGACATAAAACCCAACAAATCTAATTCATGTTAACTTAATATTTGAATCTTATCTACTTACCCTAAAGGTAGGAAGGAGTGAACTCCATCTTGTGTAGCTATATTCCTAACTTCCCACTCGATTTGTTCCCAAAACGGTAGGCATATTGAATTTGTGTCTCGGGTCACTCTCACTCGTACAAATCAAAGGACCAATCCTCATGAGCAAGAGTCAATAACTCACTCAGAATTGAGATCGAGTTACATATGGTCATCATTTGATATATTACTCTTCAATCGACAGTATTACAAAGAGATGTTATATGTTTTGTGGTTCGGTCTTATACAATCTCATTATATAGGATATCCACTCATATATCTCTACATGAATGATTTGGATCAAATCATTTACAACGTTTACTAAGTGGGTTGTATCCATAGTGTTACTAGGATAAGACACCCAACCTTACCTATATACCATAGACCTTTTAGGTTATTACTTGAACACAATCCACTTGTATGTCAACAACATATTTTTCAAGTTGCATTAAACAAACTTGGATCTTTGTTTATTGAATTTGAGTAATGAAAGTCTAAATGTCAAAATAAATAACACTTTATTTATTAAATAAACAATTTGTTTACTATTTACAGACCACGAGTTTAAAGCATAAAACCTAACAATTAAAACTATAGGTTAAAATTTAATGTGAATTAGATCTATATTAAAACTACAGGTTATGTGAGAGAAGTGTATTTGAAAATGATTTAAATATATATTTAATTGAATATGAGATATTTATTAATTAATTAATTTAATCATTAAATTAAATTAAAAAGAAAGCAATTCACCTACAGGGGAGTGGTAACTCCCCTCTCTTCCTTAAATATAAAAGATCTGCATCATCAAAGGGTTGCTCATTTTGTTGATACGTGAAAACAAAATCTCCCCCTCTCTCTCATTTTCTCAATTTTACAAAGAAAAATCAATCTCTATACAAAGAATAAAAATCATCTACCTTTAGTTTCAAAAGAAGGCTCCCACAACTCGATTCTTGCCCAGAGAATAGTTGGGAAGACTTTTTGGAGGCACCCCATATGTGCTATGGATATCTATTCGAGAAGGAAGAAATTTGAAGAAATTTGGTGCTTCAAAGGCAACATTTTGTTTCCCTATAATTTTCATATGTAACCTGAATAATATTGCATTGTGAATGTACTAGCTTATCTCTTTTGTGTTGTAAAATTCTAAGGCAAAATCAAAGCAAAGCAATCACTTGCTTATGCTCCGAGATTGGATCCATTCAATATTTTGTCCTTCCATTTTATTTTCAAACATTGAGGACAATGTTAGCTCTTAAAGTTGGGTGTTAGGTATGTTGGTTTTTTGGCCATTAATCTCAAATTAATTAATTTTAATTAATTAATTAATCAATGTTTTGATGATAAAAAACTTGATTTTTAATTACTAAAAATCTTAGTGTTTTAATATGTCCATAGTGTAGAGCTCAGAACAACGATTCCAACACCTCTTGAATCACTCAAATCGGAGCTAAAACGAAGACAATATGACCGAAACAAGTCTATAGAGAAAATACAGTGGTGGATGACGTGGCATAACCAGACCATCTGCATGTAGACATGTGGCAGCATATTGGTTGAATGGTAGATCATTAAGAGATTAACATATGATTGACTTTTGATTTTTGGATTGATTTAAAATAAAGAAATTGAAATTAAAAAGAAATTTAAAAGAAAAATAAATTTAATATTATTTTATATTTGTGTCTAACGGCTAGTTTTTTTACACATGGTATGTTTTTTATTTTTGGATTGACTTTAAAAAGAATGAATTTAAAAAGAAAATGAATTAAAAGGAAAATGAATTTAATATTATTTTATATTTGTGCCTAACGGCTAGTTTTTGACACATGGTATGTTTTTTTATTTTTTAGATTAATTTTAAAAAGAAAATGAATTTCCAAAGAAAAAGAATTTAATATTCTATTTTATTTGTATCTAACGACTAGTTTAGTTTAAAATCTCTACCATTGATTTTTCTTTTCCAAAATCCAATGGTCCAAATTAATTGTGGTTTCTAAAAATTTTTCCATCTCTATATAAATCATCTTCCTCTTCAAATTTTAAATGAATAAATTTTACATCTCATAATCCTCCAAAACTCAAAAGTTCCATTGTTGCTCTCTCTAAGTTCCCAAATTTTCTTTTCATCTTATTCTTGAGAGAGTGTTATTGTATTGTGAGGATAAACTTATTGAATGCTTAAACTTGTAAATCCACTCTAGTGAGAGTTGTATTGTGTTCTTCAAAAATTCCAACATTTGTAACAGTTTGATCCTAAACCGTGGAAAGGATCGGGTTTGCTCTTGAACCAGTAAAAGGAGTGGTGGTGTAACGGTTGGGCTCTAATCCGTGGAAAGAGTCAGAAAGATTTTATTCAAATTCCCAAGAGGCGCTTGGAGAGTGGAGTAGGTCGAGTTTGACCGAATCACTACAAAAATTACGGTGTCTTCTTTTCTAACTCTTTCCTTTTTATTTTTGCAATTAATTTAAACAATTTATTGTATGTTTTAGTTTGTTCTTATTTATTTGATAAATTTGATAGAATTAAATTATCACATTTTTGTCATCATATTTGTTGCTCAAATTGAATTTTTCTTATTATTTATAAAAAGTGTATTAATTAGTTTAATTTGGTTAATTTAGAAAAAAAAGTTTAGTTAAACCCTATTCACCCTCCTTCTAGGGTTGTCATATCGATCCAACAATTGGTATCAGAGCAGGTTGCTCTTCTTGAAATATTTATTTCTTGATAAACTTAATTGTTTTTGAGCTATGACAACTTTAGTTTTTATCCCTTTTACTGATAGTCAATCTATTACAAAGCCTCTTTTCTTTAATGGTAATAATTATAGTTATTAGAAAAATAGAGTGAGATTTTTCTTGCTTTCTATTGATTATGATTTATGGGATATTGTTGAGGAAGGTTTTAAAATTCCAACAAAAGATGTTGATGGTGTTAGCACTATAAAACCTAAGGAAGAATGGTCAATAAATGAAAAGAAAGCATGCTCTTTAAATGTCAAAGCTATTAATTGCTTATTTTGTGCTTTGAATGAAGTTGAATATAATAGAATGTCTATTTGCAAAATCGGTACGGAGATATGGGATAAATTAGAAATTACTCATGAAGGAACTAGTCAAGTAAAAGAAACAAAGATTGATATGTTAGTTCATCAATATGAAATGTTTAAAATTGATAAAAATGAAGCTATTTCCGATATGTTTATTAGATTTACTAACATTGTCAATGCTTTAGAAGGACTTGGGAAAAAATACTCAAATCTTGAGAAGATAAAGAAGTTATTGTGGTCTTTGCCTAAACAATGGGAGCCAAAAGTCACCGCCATTCAAGAGGAAAAGGATCTCAAATTTCTCTCCATTAATGAACTCATGGGCTCATTGTTGACGCATGAGATAAAGATCAAGAAAAAACATGGAGAATGAGAAGAAAAACAAAGAAAAGATATAGCTTTAAAGACCATCTCTTTAGAAGTTGACTCCCAAGATGAAGATGACCTTGATGAAGATGATGTTGCCTATCTTTCACATAAGTATAAGAACTTCATCAAGAGAAAGAAGCAATTCAAGAAGCATCTCTCCAACTAAAAAAAGTCAAAATGTGAAAAGAGCAAAAAGGATGAGGTAATATGCTATGAATGCAAGAAGCCGGGTCATATTAGAACCGATTGTCCTTTTCTCTAATAATCCAAGGAATCCAAGAAGAAATCAATGAAAGCTACTTGGGATGATAGCGATGAAAGTGAAAGTGGGAGTGATAATGAAGAAGTGGCCAATTTTTGCTTCATGGCTCATAGTGACAAAGAGGATGAACAAAATGATGAGGTAACTCTAGAACCTCTTTCTTATAATGAATTGTTCGAAACTTTTGAAAATATGCAAAATGATTTAGAAAAACTTAGTTCTAAGTATGTTGTGCTTAAAAAGAAATACAATGTTTTATCTAATAAAAATAAGTATTTACTCGAAGAAACTGTTTCCTTAAAAGAGAATGAGCATGATAGTGAAGATCCGCTCATATGCTGCATGAGGGGCGGCAAAAGGCGGCTTTGCTCATGAGTGTTTATGAACTTTATTACTTAAGTATCACAAAACGTGGATCTTACTGCTCCTGCTAATGCTACTGCTTTCTTTTCACGTGCTTCTCCGTAAGAAGCACTATTGGATTGGTTGCAACCACACCTCTCCCTATGGTCGAGCTCAATTACATCGTCACTGACTGACGTTCTGAAGTTCTAGGTCTTAACGCTCTCCGCGCTGTCCGAAGGTAGCTGAAATCTGCCTTTTTTCCAAAAGTCGATGAGGACGGGTATTGTTTTGTTCTTAGCTTGGCGTCTCTTGTCTTGGTTTGATCAACCGTAAGCCCTATGGAAAAAGGGGCTGCTTCGAAGGCTTGATCTGATACGCTTTCCTCTTCATCCACTGAGTGCTCGGGTCCGCCCCGATTTGATCAATAATGGGATTCTTGGCTCTTTCTTGCAACATGGCATCCCTTGCAACGTTTTGCAAGCTCCTTCCTTTGTTGAGCTCAGTGCCCTACGTGTCCGGTAACCTGAGGTCGGGCTAACTAATGAAAGTAGGGAGAGGAATCGAGGCATGATCAGGGGCGGGATTTGACTCTTCACTTTTGGGTATGCAACTAATGGTTATGCGGAGGGATTTTGATCTCATCCCCTCTTAGTTTTGAGTAGGGGGACCCGAAAAGGGAGAGACGAGGGAATCGTCTGCTCCCGTTTATTCTTGTCTCGATAGGGAAGAAAGGATTACTAGGAGAGCTAGGAGCACACCGAGAGTTAACAGCAAAAAAACGAGATCTCGTTAACTCTGCGAGTTCCTTAGGATAAGAAGGGAGAAGCACACCTAGCGAGTTTCGACGTACAATAGAAAACCCGAGACAGGCATTTTCCTTTTCAGTTTGATCTTTTTGTTGCGTCACTATGGTAGAAGTTTTCAAAAGTCCGAGGAGTTTTGAGCGTGAGCTACCACTCATGCAGCGGCAAAGACCCGCAACTCTCGAAGAGGAAGTAACTGCTACAGCTATTGCTCTATGTAGGAAAGCACCATGCCAAATGTGTTCGAAGAAGAAGAGCAAAGCAAACGAGAAACAGACAATTCCAGATGCCCTCAGACAGATGCCACTAAACAAGTATTTCATTGACTAGTAAGTGATAGCTGTCAGGTTCGCAGAATGATATACTGGAGGAAGGTGGGGATGACGTCAGGAGTTTCGTTTCTTCTTCTTCACCCGGTATTAGATTAGTGTCTTCAAACTCCCCGTCTCGTCTCGGCTGAAAATTTTGTTCTTTCCTTACCCTCTCCCTATCAGTCGAGCTGCTTCGCTGCCTCGACGCATTCCCTTCTCTCCCCGGCATCGTCCCAACGTAAAAAAAGTGAACTTGAGCTCAATCCAACAGTGTGCTGGCCTTATACAAGACCCATTTGGCTCGCCGGCCGCTTGGGCTCCGCGTTTCAAGTTCGTTATCCTAACCGTCTCCTCTGCTCCACCGGGAGCCTGGCCCCTCTGACGACGGCGGCTAGGAGGGATCGCTAGACCAGCAGCCAGACTCTATGCATATTGATGAAATGAATATCTCTTGTGACAAGCATGCTTTTGATTGTGATGAGAAAAATGCCTTGCTTGACAAAGTTAAATTTCTTGAGCATGATAGTTGTTAAAAAGATAATTTGATTAAATTACTCAAAGAAAAGGAATTTAGTGCTTTGCAAGAACTTGATAAGACTAAATAATCTATTAAAAAGTTGACAATAAGTGCTCAAAGATTAGACAAGATAATTGAAGTAGGCAAGCCTTTTGGTGATAAAAGAGGTTTAGGCTATATTGATGAATGTTCTACTCCTTCAAGTTCTAAAATTATCTTTGTTAAAGCATCTCATAATATGCCTAAGCTTAATATACCTAAGGTTGTGTCTAAACATGTTAAATCTAACTTTGTGCCTATATGTCATTATTGTGGTGGTAAAGGCCACATTAGACCTAAGTGTTTTAAATTGAAATATGCTCATACAACTTCTCCAAAAAGAAATTTTTCTCAAAGGGAATAGTTTCACAATGCTCCAAGGCAAAATTTCTCTAAGAAAAGTAGAGTGCATAAATTTGTTGTAAGAGATAAATCTTTGCATAATGTTGTTTGTTTCTCATGTGGTAAGTTTGGACATACAACTTATTCTTGTTACTTGTCTAAATTCAATGCCTTAAATGTCTATGCAAAAATGAAATGGATTCCCAAGTTTGTCAATGCTAACCATCTAGGACCCAAACAAGTGTGGGTACCAAAGAATCAAACTTGAACATTTGTGTTTGTAGGTTTGTTTGAAAACCTCTAAGAAAAACAAGTGGTACTTGGATAGTAGTTGCTCGAGGCACATGACGGGAGACCCATCCAAGTTTGTCTCTCTCTCCAAAAAGGATGGAGGTCTTGTAACCTTTGGTGACAATAAGAAAGGTAAAATGGTAAAGGTAGTATAAGTAATGAATCTTCTATTTTAATTGAAAATGTACTTTTGGTTGATGGTTTGAAGCATGATTTACATAGTATTAGTCAATTGTGTGATAAAGGCTTTAGAATTGTGTTTGATAAAAATAATTGCATCATTGAAAATGCTAGTGATAGAAAAGTTATATTTGTTGGAAACAGAGATGAAAATATTTATACTATTGATTTGAATGTTTGTCCTATTAATGATAAATGTTTATCGGCTTTGCATAATGATTCTTAGTTATGACATAGAAGACTAGGACATGCTAGCATGCACTTAATTTCAAATATTTCCAAGAATTCTTTGGTTAGAGATCTTCCCAAATTTAAATTTGAAAAAGACAAAGTTTGTGATGCTTGTCAAATGGGTAAGCAAACTAAGTCCTCTTTCAAATCTAAAAATGTAATCTCTACAACTAGACCCCTTCAACTATTACACATGGACTTATTTGGCCCTTCTAGAATTGCTAGTTTTGGAGGGAACTATTATGCCTTTGTGATAGTTGATGATTTTTCAAGATTTACTTGGATTTTGATGCTAAAACATAAGGATGATGCTCTGAAAAGCTTTTCTAGTTTTGCAAAAAGAATTCAAAATGAAAAAGGTTTTTTGATTTCTAAAATTAGGAGTGATCATGGAGGAGAATTTGATGGCAATGCTTTTGAAACTTTTTGTGAAGAAAATGGTTTTTCTCATAATTTCTCCGCTCCAAGAACTCCTCAACAAAACGGTGTAGTTGAAAGGAAAAATCGTACTTTGCAAGAATGCTAGATCAATGTTGCATGAGTATGGTTTACCTACATACTTTTGGGCGGAAGCCGTTAACACTGCTTGTTATGTTTTAAATAGAGTTTTAATTAGACCTTCTTTGGATAAACTCCTTATGAACTTTGACATAACAAAATTTCAAATATTGGGTATTTCAAAGTTTTTGGTTTCAAATGTTTTATTTTGAATAACAAAGATAAACTTGGAAAATTTGATTCTAAGACGGATGTTGGTATTTTTCTTGGCTATTCCTCTTCTAGTAAAGCTTATAGAGTTTTCAATAAAAGAACTTTAGTAATTGAGGAATATATGCATGTAGTATTTGATGAATCTTGCAATGTTATTTCTAATGAGCCTATTTATAGTGATATTTTAGAAGGAAATTTTGGAGATTTACTTGTTAGTGACAAAGGCAAGGAAATTGTTTCAAGTAAGCAAAAGGTGAGCTTAATCGAAAAGAACGAAGTTGGTTCTTCATCCATGCCTAAAGAGTGGAGGTATGCTCCTTCCCATCCCAAAGAATTAATTCTTGGTGATCCCAAACAAGGTGTGAAAACTCGTTCCTCTCTTAATATGCTTAATAATCTTGCTTTTGTTTCTCAAATTGAACCAAAAGTTTTAAAGATGCCGAAAATGATGAATTTTGGATTTTAGCTATGCAAGAAGAATTAAATCAATTTGAAAGGAATAAAGTTTGGGAGTTAGTCCTTAGGCCCTCTCATACTTCTATAATTGGAACTAAATGGGTCTTTAGAAATAAAATGGATGAAAATGGAAATATCATTAGAAATAAAGCTAGATTTGTAGCTGAAGGTTATTGTCAAGAGGAAGGAATAGATTATGAAGAAACTTTTGCACCTGTTGCTAGATTAGAAGCTATTAGAATGTTGCTTGCTTTTGTTTCTTATAAGATTTTCATTTTGTATCAAATGGATGTGAAAAGTGCATTTTTAAATGGTTATATCATGGAGGAAGTTTATGTAGAACAACTTCCGGGGTTTGAAAGTTTTGATTTTCCTAATCATGTCTAAAAGTTGAAAAAGGCTCTTTATGGCTTAAAACAAGCTCCAAGAGCTTGGTATGATAGACTTAGTAATTTCTTGCTTGAGAATGGATTTAAAATGGGTAAAATTGATACTACTCTTTTGAGTAAGACTAAAGAAAATGATATGCTTTAGTACAAATATATGTGGATGATATTATTTTTGGTTCTACTAATCCATCTTTGTATGAAGAATTTTCTAAGTGTATGCATAGTGAATTTGAGATGAGTATAATGAGAGAACTTAGCTTCTTTCTTGGACTCCAAATCAAACAACTCAAGGATGGTATTTTCATAAGTCAAGAAAAATACACAAGGTATTTGCTCAAAAGGTTCAAATTCAATGAAGGTAAAATTGCAAAAACTCCTATGAGCACATCCACTAAGCTTGACAAGGATGAAAAAGGGTAAGTGTGTGGATATAAAAACTTATAGAGGTATGATTGGGTCTTTACTTTATTTAACCGCTAGTAGACCCGATATTATGTTTAGTGTATGTCTTTGTGCTAGTTTTCAATCTTGTCTTAAGGAATCACATTTATATGCCATTAAAAGAATTTTTAAATATTTGCTTAGTACTATTGATTTAGGCTTATGGTATCCTAGAAATGTTGAATTTAATTTGGTAGGGTATTTCGATGCGGATTTTGCGGGTAGTTTACTTGACCGTAAGAGTACTAGTGGGACTTGTCAATTTCTTGGTTGTTCTTTAGTTTCTTGGTTTAGTAAAAAGCAAAATTCGGTTGCCTTATCTACTACCAAAGAGGAATATATTGCAGTTGCTAGTTGTCGTGCTCAAATTCTTTGGATGAAACAAACTCTTTGTGATTTTGGATTAAAGTTTGATAATGTGCCTATATTTTGTGATAATACTAGTGCTATTAATTTGATTAAAAATCCTATACATCAGTCTAGGACTAAGCATATTGATATTAGGCATCACTTTATTAGAGAGCATGTGCAAAATGATAATATTATTCTTGAATTTAAAGGCTCTAATAATCAATTAGCGGATATTTTTACCAAGCCTTTGAATGAAGAAAACTTTTGCAAAAATAGGCTTGAGCTCGGTATTATTCGTTGTGATGCCTCTTGATTTTATAATTTTACTTGTTAAATCTTTTAAAAGTCATTTTGATGGGGGGAGATATGGAAAGCATGTGTTAATATTCTTAGGGGGAGTTGTGCTAAATTTATGTTCATGTTTTTAAGGGAAACATTTATGTAGTTCTAAATTTTTCTTAATTATTCTTTTTGATGATTCCAAAGGGGGAGAAGTTTAAGAAAAATATGCTATAAATTTGTTATGATTTTGATTGTATTAATTAGGGGGAGAATTTATTTTTTGAGTGAATTTCAAGAATGATCTTTATGGTGATATGTTGAATTTTATTATGTGCTACATATGGTTTACATGTATTTCAAGCTATTTTTCTTTAATGGTTTGTCATCATCAAAAAGGGGGAGATTGTTGGCTTTTTGGCCCTTAATCTCAAATTAATTAATTTTAATTAATTAATTAATCAATATTTTGATGATAACAAACTTAATTTAAATTATTGAAAATCTCAGTGTTTTAATATGTCCATAACGTAGAGCTCAAAATAACGATTCCAACACCTCTTGAATCACTCAAATCGGAGCTAAAACGAAGACGATATGACCGAAATAAATCTATAGAAAAAATACCGTGGTGGATGACGTGGCATAACCAGACCATCTGCATGTAGACATGTGGCAGTATATTGGTTGAATGGTGGATCATTAAGAAATTAACATATGATGGACTTTTGATTTTTAGATTGATTTAAAATAAAATAAAAATTGAAATTAAAAAGAAATTTAAAAGGAAAATAAATTTAATATTATTTTATGTTTGTATCTAACAGCTAGTTTTTTACACATGGTATATTTTTTATTTTTGGATTGACTTTAAAAAGAAAAAAATGAATTAAAAGGAAAATAAATTTAATATTATTTTATGTTTGTGTCTAACAGCTAGTTTTTGACACATGGTATGTTTTTTTATTTTTTAGATTAATTTTAAAAAGAAAATGAATTTCAAAAGAAAAGTAATTTAATATTATATTTTGTTTGTATCTAACGACTAGTTTAGTTTAAAATCTCCACCATTGATTTTTCTTTTCCAAAATCCAATGGTCCAAATTAAGTGTGGTTTCTAAAAATTTTTCCATCTCTATATAAACCATCTTCCTCTCCAAATTTTAAATGAACAAAGTTTACATTTCATAATCCTCCAAAACTCAAAAGTTCCATTGTTTCTCTCTAAGTTCCCAATTTTTCTTTTCATCTTATTCTTGAGAGAGTGTTATTGTATTGTGAGGATAAACTTGTTGAGTAATTAAACTTGTAAATCCACTCTAGTGAGAGTTGTATTGTGTTATTAAAAAATTCCAACATTTGTAACAGTTTGATCCTAAACCGTGGAAAGGATCGGGTTTGCTCTTGAACCCGTAAAAGGAGCGGTGGTGTAACGGTTGAGCTCTAATCCGTGGAAAGAGTTAAAAAGATTTTATTCAAATTCCCAAGAGGCGCTTGAGGAGTGGAGTAGGTCGAGTTTGATCGAACCACTATAAAAATTATGGTGTTTTCTTCTCTAACTCTTTCCTTTTTATTTTTGCAATTAATTTAAGCAATTTATTGTATGTTTTAGTTTGTTCTATATTTGCTAAAATTTGATAGAATTAAATTATCATATTTTTGTCATCTGATTTGTTGCATAAATTGAATTTTTCTTATTATTTATAAAAAGTATATTAATTAGTTTAATTGGGTTAATTTAGAAAAAAAAAATTAATTAAACCCTATTCACCCCCCCTAGGGTTGCCATATCGATCCAACCGGGTATGTAAGTGATTGGATATGGCTAGAGTCCTTGAGCATTTAACCTCATACTATATTTTTTATGCTTGAAATGTTGGATTTTATTCTCTAAACTCGTGGTTTATAAATAAATAAAATTTACTTATTAATAAAACAATTATTATTTATTTGTCTTAATATTGCATGACGCAATCCAATATAAAAAAATGCAAGGTTATTTATATGAAACTTAAATAATATATAGTTGACATATTAGTAGATCATGTTCAAGTACCTAATGGGTCTATAGTATATGGATAAGGTTGGGTGCCTTATCCTAGTGACACTACAAACATGATCCACTTTGTAAGTGCTAAAAATGGTGTGATCCAAATTGTTCATATCGACACATGTGAGTGGAGGTTTCCTATACAAAGAGTTTGTATAAGATTGAAACATGAAACCATTAATTCTCTTTGCAACTTTGTTGATTGAATAGATTAATATTTCATAGGATGATCATATGTAACTTGATCTTAATCTTGAATGAGTTATGAACTCTTGTCTGTGAAGGCTCGTCCTTTGATTTGCATGGGTGAGAGTGGATGAGCCGCCTCAATGAGCCTACCATTTTGGAGACTTGACCGAATAGGGAGCTAGGAATGTAATTTCACAAGATGGAATTCGTTCCTTCTACATGAGTAGTTCTCTTAACTACTGACTCTAAGACTTGAATAATGGGACCCACCCTCTCATTTGGCCCGAGAGGGACTTGGTTTATGGTAGGACCATAAACAATTTGTTCATTAGTAGATCAATAGTACTTAAGGATATAGAGATAATTACAAGGATAAAACAAAAATTTGACCCAGTTGTAATTACGAGAAACTCGTGAAGGATCGACTTATGAATAATGGTTATATCCATGGATGCAACATGTCTTACAACGCATAAGAGTGCAATTATAGGTCTAATGTGGTTTGTTCTATAGTTAATAAATGTTGATTAATTAGTTAGAGTTGAATTAATTAATCTCGAATCATTGGGACTTATAATCTATAGGTCTATTAAGTCCCTTGCTATCTTACAACGAATCAACGAGGACCAAATGGTTATGGAAGAATAATTTGAAATGTTCAAATTAATTTAAGGAACTTATGTTAATTGTATCATGATACAATTAATATAATGTATCTATACATTATATCATACAGTTAATTTTGAATAAAGTTCAAAATTAAACTATATAATATAAGAGATTTAATGTATTTAAATATGATTCAATTAATAAATTAATATGAATAAGATTCATATTAAAACTATAAGTTAAGAGTTAATTTAAACTAGATTCATATTAAAATTATAGATTGTGAGAGAAATATAAAATTGAATATGATTTCAAATATTTATTTATTTAAATATAAGATATTAAATTAATTAAATTACTCCCCTAAAATACAAGGGAGTGGAGAGAGTGGGGATTTTTTTTTTTTTCGTTAAATGCATAGGGATTTGTACTCATAGGGGTTAACGTTTTCTTTAAAAAAAATGCTCCCACTCTCTCTCACAAAGTTTTTCTCTCAAACAAAATCACAGAGAAAAATTATCTACCAAAAATATTTCTCTCTCCTAATTCCCTTAAGCTTTCATAGAAGACTCCCACAAATCGGTCATCACCAAAGTCATAGCCAGAAAGGTTTTTTGGAGGCATTTTCACATAGAAGCAGGAGATTCAAAAGGGAAAAGTTGATGGATCTACTTGAAAAAGAGTTTTCAAGGGGAATTCCTATGAATCCCAATATTATGCGTAACCTTAAATTAATCACAACATATTGATGTCTATTTTAATTTTATGTTTTTTTATTTTTATCTTCATAAGTATTAAAACAAAAGTGATCAAACACTTTTGATACGAGATTCGATCCCATCATGAAATGCTTACTTGCTCTTTTGTTTGGTTTTTTTGTCATGATGAGTCGATGATGAACTCTCTTTGTGATTTTGTTTGTTTGAGATGATGATTGAAAAGTATGATAATGAATTTTAGCCCATTTAAAAAAAATACCTTTCGTACAAGCATAACTCCGTTGTCTATATACATTAGGTCTTGCATACTTAGAATTGTATTATTTGGGCTGATTTTTTTTTTTTTTTATCACTTCTAAAGGCCTTAGTGATAGATACTAGGTTCTCTAACCAATCAATTTACCAATACATGCATAAGGTCTTAACCAATAAATTTCTT
This sequence comes from Benincasa hispida, assembly GCF_027475165.1. NCBI lineage: Eukaryota > Viridiplantae > Streptophyta > Magnoliopsida > Cucurbitales > Cucurbitaceae > Benincasa > Benincasa hispida. The sequence goes on along the minus strand of NC_143484.1, from coordinate 15,830,088 downwards.
GATTTATCTAAAATTAAAAATTAGGAATGCTTAGTTTTCAGTAAGGCCCCTCGATTGATGCTTTTAGAGCTCTATTTTGGTTCGTTTTGGCCTGGTACCAGCTCTAAAGGTCAACTTTGTCCTCTAGATGCTCGATACCTGTAGAATCAATGAATAAATACGAAAAACCATAGAATGAGCCTAAATTAAGTGGAATAAGATAGCACCTTTTGGTAGCTATCGAATCACCCCCAACATAATTCTTGATCCTCCTCGAGCAAGGTAGAAACATACAATCATGCCAAAATAATAAGTTCACTTAATCCAAGGCTCGTTACTCCAGTTTTAGCAGACTATGTAAGACTATGCTTGCAACCAACAATGCAATCCAATAACAAGTAATCAAATGATGCAAATTTAATAAACTTCTTCAGATAATTCATGCATAAGTGAGTACAAATCCTTTCTACTTAGGGCTAAAAACTATAGAATAGTTTTATAAAGCCCTCATTTCACTTTCCCCCTACTTTGACTCAAGAACAAGAATTAGAATTTCTAGGCCCAAAGTAGCAATAACATACTAAAGGAAAACCAACCTCATTTCTTTCATTATCTTGTTTTTTTACAAGGAAAATGGAGAGGAAGTCTTATCTAGACAAACTGCTTTCGTTTTGGCTTGTCCACGCGGGTTTCGTGAATGACATCCAACTACAGGTCGAACTCATTCAAAGATGCCTAAACTTACTCATTCATCAAGGACACTTTAGCTTAAAAGAAACTACGGGTGTCATAGTCACCCCTGGTTAATCACATCCTAAGAAAGAGGAGTAAACTTCTCCTTATTCTCTATTCTTTTTTTTCTCTTTTTTTTCTCTCTCTCTTTTTTTAATAGATAAGTGAGGAAGTTGATTGATTAATTCCCTATGCACACATTACTAAGTTGAAGTTATGGAGAGTCTAATATCTATCCCTAAGATATTTTGAGGTGACAACAAAAATATAGGCTAAATAATGCAATTCTAAGCATGCAAGACCTAGGATATGCAGACAGAGAACTCAAATTCTCATGAGAAATAAGAAGAAATTTTTTAATAGGCTAAAAATTACACTTGTTTTCTTCAAATATTATCTCAAGCAAACAATATCCTAGATGAATGTATCATCAGATAATAACAAGCACAAGTAATTAAGCAACTAGTCAATCAACTTACACAAGTCCAAGCTTAGATGCTCAAGGATCACCAAACACGCATCAACTAGAAAGACCAAATAGTACAAGTGGATAGCTCGAAACAATGAGTGTGTTGGGGTGTATGCCTTAAAGCCTCGTAGTTTTATGTTAGTTGAATCAATGGTTCATTAATTTTATATGACTTATGCAATAATCCATTAACCTAAGATCCAAGGTTATCTTATGTAACTTAAACATGTATGTGGAGACATACAAGTGGATCATGTTTAAGTGATAACCTAAATGGTTTGTAGTATATGAATAAGGTTGGGTGCCTTATCCTGGTAACATTACTGATACGACCCGCCTTGTAGTTGTTACAATTGTTGTAAAGTACTATAAATGATTTGATCTTGAACATTCTTGTAGAGACATGTGAGTGGGGGTATCTTATACAAAAGAGTTTGTATAAAGACCAAATTATGAATTGTTAAGTCTCTTTTTATAACGTCATTACTAGACGAGACTTACATTTCAACAGGATGACCATAGGTGACTTGACCTTAATCCTGAGTGAGTTGTGAACTCCTACCTATGAGGGCTATCCTTTTATTTGTGTTGGTGAAAGTGGCCAGATTTGCCAACTCAATAAACCTACAATTTTGTGGATTCATCTGATTGGAGAGCTAGGAACATAACTGCACAAGAAAAAATACACTCCTTCTCTAGAGTTAGGGTAAGAAGATAAATTGCTCCCTTAAGGGCTAATTCTGTGGCTTGAACAATGAGGCGCCTCACCCTCTCCTGGCCCGAGAGGGGTTTAGTCATAGTTGGACTATGACTAATTATTCATTAGAGATATCAGTGATACTTAAGTAGTTAGATGTAACTACAAGGGTAAAACGGTAATTTGACCCAGTTGTACTTACGAGCAATTTGTGAAAAATCAATGCACTATTGATTGGTTATATCCAATGAACATAAAAATATATCTATAGTGCGAAGAGTTCAGCCGTTGGTCTTTAGTGGAGTGATCGGCAGTTAATGAATGTTGATTACTTTGATTGTAAGAGTTTAATCAATTAATCTCGTATATTGGAACTTCAATCTATAGATCCATAAGATCTCTTCGTTAGCTCAATGAGGACTGATGAGAATCGAATTAATTTTGGTTTAACTTGAATTGTTCAAATTAATTAAAGGGAATTAATTGTATGAGATACAATTAAATAATGTATATATCTTGTATAATGTATGTTGATATATTATATAATTTTATTAGAGAAATAAATATTTGAATATGATTCAAATATTAATTAAATGATTACAATTCATATCTCAAAATTTAATGTGAATATGATTCATATTAAATTTATATATAGTTTTATGAGAGAAATAAATATTTGAATATGATTCAAATATTAATCAGATGAATATGATTCATATAAAATATATATGTTAAAATTTAATTGTGAATATGATTCATATTAAATTTATATAGTTTTATGAGAGAAATAAATATTTTGAATATGATTCAAATATTAATTATGTGAATATGATTTATAGAAACTATATATTAAAATTAATAAGAATATGATTCATATTAAATTTATATAGTTTGATGAGAGGGGTGATAACTGGCAGAATACAAGTTACTACAGCTCAAATAAGTAAAACAATGAGAAAGTGCGATGGTAAAATAAGCAATATCATGTCCAAAAGCGCTAAACTGAAAGGAATTGCGATCGCAAGCACCCATCGCATAAAAGCATTTAATTTACTTATTTTGTGTAGGAAAAATGTGATGGCTCAAGTAAAATTGCGATCCAAAGGAACAAGGCATCATCGCGCTTGAAGATTGCGATCGTAAGTCATGCGATCGTATGCAATCGTGAGAAGTTTCTTAAAAAGGTGGCTGCATAAAGACTGTGAATCAAGGTGACAACATAATAAATCATGATGGGACGGAAAGCTGATAACCATCGAATCTAAATTTAGTTGACAAGTCGTTGAAGCCATATTGTAGCAAGTACACTCAACTTTTGGTGACCATTAATCGACACATCAGAGCAAGGGAATTGATGTCGCCCATCATTGCAATCATTAGAAAGAAAGGCTGTTTCACCTTGAGCTTTATAAATACCGAAGACCACTAGTGTAAAAGGGTTAATGAGTACAAAACATAGACGTTAGATAGTTAGTATGTTCTTGTACATACTCATTGTGAAACCCGGATTTCCATTATTCCTTACTTAAGCATGTGATTAAGGAAATTAACTAAGTAAAAGTTAAATCCTGTGTTGAAGTGAAGGAAAATTTCTAGGTGTTGAATAGATTTTCCTTGAGTAGTTTTGAGTTAAGCTTAAATTGATGAAAATTTGACTAAGTGTTGGACTAAGCATTGCCATGCATTGGCCATAAGATCTTAGAGAGATTATTTGGGCCAAAGGAGAACTTGAAGTGGGAGTGACGCATACCTTGGAGGTTAGACCAACACATTAGGTTGGTTGGATGATGGATGTGTTGGATGCGTTGGATGCACTGGTGAAGGAAGAAAAATAGAAGTGAGGCATTGGAATGGCACGAGGGCTAGAGCGTGGCATGCGTCGAGCAACCTTGGCCAAACTGCCCAGGCATGTGTCGATGTACCCAGCCCATGTGTCAAGCATTGTCGAGCCTACCGAGTAGTCATACCCATGCGTCGATGCCTATGTAGCGAGCGCCCTATCGAACACCCCTGCCATGCGGCCAAGCATGCTCATGCAGCCGAGCAAGCGAGCGATGGCCAGCCTATGCTGCATGCCCATGCATCGAAGCAGCAACCTATGCCACACGCCTATGCATCAGTGGCCAGCACCACGCGCCCATGCCAAGCAAGTCGTGCGATGCTGCCTAGTGAGCCATGCATCGAGGATGGATGGTCACCCTATGTGTTGTTGATGGTTAGCTCGTTGCGATGGCTAAGTTGAATTGTAATGGTAGTGAATTGGCTTGCTATGCGTTGATGATAGGCTAGGCATTGAGTATGGACTATGCGTTAAACATCCAAGAGTTGGACGCATAAAAAGTATGAGATCACCTGGGAAACGTCATCAAACCATGTGTCTTCTTAGGAGGAAAGCCTTAAGCCTTAAGAATTTGAGGTGGTGGCATCAAATTGGAAGCTCATGGGTTGGCTACACAGGAGGAAGACACTTAGGTTACGCTGATCAAAATGATGTATTGGTAGTGTGTGGGAGAAACACTTGGCCATACAGCCAAGTAGGTGGTGTCAACTCTGGGGAAGGTTTGAACGCCTATAAATAGCGCCAAAAGACTTCATTTTTAGATCACAATTCAGAAATACCATAAAAAGATTGGGAGAGTTGAAAAAACCTTGGTTGAAGCAAAAATCCATGCGTTGGTCATAGAATTTCAAAGAGGATGCATTGGACAGTGAAAGTCGTGAAAGCAGCATCAACTTAGGATAAGAAGTTCTCCCAATCTACTCATGTGTTTGGAGTGATTTCAAAACCACCTGAAAGCTATGAAAGTCTAGTTTTCAAGGTAGGGCTTCCAGAGGAAAAACTCCAAGGAATCGGGCTAGAGAATGAGGAAAAGACAGAAGGGTCGAGCTGTCGGGTAAGCTGGGCCAGTCTTAATCTTTTGATGATTCCTACCAAACCATGAGAAGTTACGAGCTATGATTTTATGGTAAGCTTCTTCAGACATTTTAGAACATGTTTGCAGAAGGAAGTATCTTAAAATAAGATCTAGAACTATGATTAATCGAAACTTTAATTTGAATCTGGATTTTAGGGTTCAAAAGGGAGCCCGAGGTGACAAAGGGACTTCTAGAGAGAGGTTCCTAAACGATCAAGGTGAGTGACTAAAATATTTAAAATGTTTTAAGAAACCATGTGCTAAAGAAAGATCTTTCAGATATAGACATGTTTTCTAAGTTTTATTAAAGAAAGTCATTTTATGACTAATTTTACTTGAAACTCGATACCGAAAGACATTTGAGAAGGTATCTGAGTAGCTCGATACCGAAGGACACAGTTGAGAAGGTATCTGAGCAAAAGTACCCAAGTGTGGGGCAGTTTTTTTTGATAAAAATCACTTTTCTGGTCACCCACTAGGCTTTATAGCTCATGCTTTCCAAATGTTTTTCTTTTCTTCCCAGGTCGCAAGAGGTGAGGAGTTCCAAGGTGTTGCTAAGGTCAAGGTCAGCCACATGCCACAGTTACACTTCCAGAGGGTTTTATGGTTGTTGTTGTAAACTTTTTTGTTAAGCCTTTGAGTTGTATAAACGTTACATTGTTGTAAAATAAAATAGGCCTACTTAATAAGTTGATTGTTCAATTTGTACATTGGTATCAGAGTTATTTCTGCAAGAGTTATTAGGCAATAAGTGTCAACGAAAGGGTTGATAACTGCTGTAGTCATGCCCTTCCTTAGGCTCAGAAGATAGTCTAGGGCGGGGTGTGACACTCATACTTATACTTAGAGGTCGGAGACGAGCAAGAAGACGAGGAAGCCGAGAGATCATTCTCAGACAGATCGAGAGACTGCCATAAAGCGTTACAAAGGAGAGAGGGCCAATACTTGCGAGAGCAAGAATACACATCTAGAAAAAAGTTTGAGTGAAATAGAACAGTGTAAAAGGCCATAGGAAGCAAGACATTGCTTACTGAGCTTCTTATCTCTCAATTCCATTTGATATTTTGTATTCAGTACTTTATTTACAGAAAATGGAAATCTCATTTCAATCTATGTTCATTCTCTCTATTCTTCACATGGGTAACTAAATTTCTAAATGGATTGAGAAATACTTAGCTAGCATGACTTAAGATTTACATTTTATGCGATTATCTTGTCTTATGTATGCATCATTCACCCTTTAAATATACTTGAGAGAGTAGTCTAAAGATAGAATCTAGACTTGAAAGAGTCAAATTAGAATCTAGGCTTGAGAGAGTCAGATTAGAATCACATAAGCAAGAAATAGAAACTTAGACATAAGTTTTATTGCTATTTACACATCACATGTGCCTTAGAAATAGGAATGATTGTATGTGGTCACCTTGTTTTATGTTTTTATCATTCATCATCGCATAAACAAGAATAGAGGCTTAGACATAAGTCCTATCGACTTTTTCGCATACACATTGCATGTGTCTTAGATTTAGAAATTATGGCATTCTGAATTGAGATATGACGTGCTGTTATTTGTGTGTAGCATGATCGCATAACTTGTGCACAATCTTAGGAAATGTTAGCTAAACCCCTTCTCAACCCCTTCATCGCATACTCATTGTAACTCTATGCGTTCATCAACTCTGTGTTCAAACTCCGTCGCATAGGAAAAATTCTTACTCAAACACTACCCACTTCATTTGTTTTCACCACCGCAATATAATCTAAGTGACTGTCACATATTTACTTAGTAGTCCCTGTGTTCGACCCTGGACTTACCAGGAAACCTAATAAGGCTTATACTTGGTTAGGACAACTTGCATGATCATCGCAAACACACATTATAACGCATCACAATTTCTACGCATCAAGTTTTTGGCACCGTTGTCGGGGACTACGGTACATATTGCACTAACAGTAAACCTCTTTGATTTTCTTTGTAGTTTTTGACCTCTGTGCACTGCCATTCCTTCGGTAAGAAAAGAATTAGGCGTCGCATGAGTGAAGGACACGCTTTTGAGCCCAACTACGACCCAAAAATTAAAAGAACATTTCGAAAAAGACAGAGAGACAACCACCGAAAACTAGGAAGAACTCCCAGAATGGCGGAACAACCGAAAGAAAGAGCCCCAAATGCAAATAACATTATGGAAAATCCTATCCTCCTGGCGAATGATCACAATAGACCCATTCGGGGCTATGCATCACCTAACTTATATGATTTCTTCACAGGAATCATGAGGCCAGCTTTGGACGGCTCAAGGTTTGAGATGAAGCCAGTTATGTTACAAATGATCCAGACAACCGTACAGTTTGGAGGACGGCGTGGCGAAGATCCGCACGCCCATCTCCGGAGCTTTATTGAAATTTGTAACACTTTTGTGTTCCCGAATATCTCCACTGAAGAAGTTTGACTCACACTATTTCCATTTCCATTATGCGATAAAGCAAGGAAATGGGCATATTCCCTCGAACTAGGGGAGATAACTTCATAGGAATAGGTTGTCGAGAAGTTCATGAAGAAATATTTCCCTCCTATAGAGAATGCAAGAAGGAAAAAGTTAATCACAAATTTTGAACAAGAAGAAGACGAATCGCTCAGTGACGCGTGGGCGAGGTTTAAGAGATTAGTGCGCGATTGTCTGCACAATGGATTACCAGATTGCCTCAAGATGGAAATTTTTACCATGGATTAAATCCTACATTGTAGACAGTTGCCAATGTGGCAGCAGCAGGTAGTCTGCTAGATAAGACTTATGATGCGGCTAAGAACATTCTTGATCACATATCGAAAAATCATGAAGATTGGCAAGAAAGCGATCAACGAATAAAACCAAGAGAATGTAACGCAAATAATGGTGTCATCGCATCTTTGCAGAATCAAATGAATGCGATGATAAATTTGTTACAGGGCATCGTAATCAATAACCCTGGAACGCAAAGAGGGTAAGTCAACGCAATAGAACAGACAACTACAAGTTGTTCTACATGTGGAGAATCGCATCCGATTGAAGAATGTCCACAGAACCCGCAGTCAATCTACTTTGTGAAGAACAACCCTTTCTCAAATACATACAACCCCGGGTGGAGAAACTACCCTAATTTTGCTTTAAAAAATAGCCAACAACAAGGTTACCAACCTATGGCGTAAAAAGAAGGACCACCAGGATTTTTTCAATGAACTAACGGTCAACAACAACAACAAGCCAGCAGCTCGCAAGCACCGCCATCATCCTCTCTAGAGAACCTATTAAAACAGTACATTGAAAAGAATGAGACGGTCGTTTAGAACCAGGCGACTTCCATCCGCAATCTAGAAATCCAAATATGACAGATTGTAGGAGAGCTGAAAATAGAACGCAATAGACGCTACCGAGCTCAACTGAGCTCCCTCGCAATCTGGGGAACACAAGAAAGAGCACTGCCAAGCACTCACCCTACGAAGTGGAAAGACGAAGATGGAGGAAAGGAAACAGCCTAGCAGGGCCAATCCGAATACGATGGAATCAAAGAAGCCGTTAATATAAAATGAATCAGAAAAGCCCGAAATGATGGAACCTGAAGTTGCGACCACCTCTGTACCTCTAAAACATGGAATAGTGAAGGTACAGCTACCACTATTCCCACAAAGACTGAAGAAGAAGCAGAGCGACGAAGGTCAGTATCATCACTTTCTAGAATTATTAAAACAACTACACATCAACATTCCTTTTACAGAAGCGATAGAGAAAATGCTGAAATATGCTATGTTTTTTAAGGATATGGTGTCAAAGAAAAGAAGCACAGGAAAGTTCACTACGGTGGCATTAACGCAAAAATCAAATACTATAATCCCACCGAAGATGCACGACCCAGGAAGCTTTACAATCCCTTGGTCAATTGGAGAGATCTACATTGGACAAACACTATGCGATCATGCCTATGACGGTGACTCTCCAGCTTGCAGATAGGTCCCTAGTTCACCCTAAAGGAAAGCTAAAAGATGTTTTGGTCATAATCGATAAATTCATTCTACCAGCAGACTTCATCATTCTAGATTACGAGGTGGACAAGGATGTGCCTATCATATTGGGACAACCATTTTTATCCATTAGTCGTGCTCAAATTGATGTGCACAAAGGAGAGATCACGATGAGCATCAATGGGAAGAAGCTCAGGTTTAACATTATCAAAGCAATGAAGTATTTAGAAGATGAAGGCCTATCAGATTCTAACAATGAACACAGTTGCAATGAAGAATTAGAGTCTGAAGAAGAAGATGAAGGAGAGGATGCGACAACATTCGAAGAAACCTATCATGTAATCACAAAGATGGTAAATAATGAAGAAAAGTTGAATTTGAATAAAGAGAGAAGAACACAGAAACCTTTCTTAGAGCAACCACCTACCTTGGAGCTGAAAACTCTGCCAAGTCATTTGAAATACGTTTTCCTTGGGCAAAATGAAACCTTGTCGGTAATAATATCCTCTGCGCTGCCGGAAGAGAAAGAAATTACGCTGCTCAATATTTTGAAGAAGTATATAAAAGTAATCGGGTGGACGCTTGCGGATATAAAAGGAATTAGCCCAACATACTACATGCATAGAATTCGACTCGAAGAAAACCAGAAAGGCTCTGTCGAACATCAATGCAGACTGAACCCTGCAATGAAGAAGGTTGTAAAAAATGAGAACATTAAATGGTTAAACGTTGGCATCATATACAATATCGCCTATAGCACGTGGGTTAGCCCAGTGCAATGCGTTCCCAAGAAAGGAGGAATGATGGTAGTTCTGAACGCAAACAACGAGTTAATACCTATGAGGACCATCACTAGCTAGCGGATTTGTATGGACTACGAAAGCTCAATGAGCGACGAAGAAGGACCATTTCCCTTTACCTTTTATTGATCAAATGTTAGATCGACTAGTAAGAAATGACTACTTTTGTTTTCTTGATGGGTATGCGGGCTACAACCAGATAATGATCACACCAGAAGACCAAGAAAAGACCACATTCACCTGCCCATACGGAACGTTCACTTTTTGCCGCATGTCGTTTGGACTATGCAATGGCCGAGCATGTTTCAAAGGTGCATGATGGAAATCTTCTCCGAGTATCTCGAGGACTCAGTGGAAATCTTTATGGACGATTTCTCAATTTATGGGCAAACATATGAAGTCTATTTGAAAAACTTGGAGAAGATACTAAAAAGATGCGAAGAGACCAATCTGATGCTGAATTGGGAGAAATTTCATTTCATGGTTAACGAAGGAATTGTGCTCAGGCACAAGGTTTCCAAGGAAGGGCTATAGGTGGATAAACCAAAAATTGAGGCCATTGAAAACTTCCACCTCCAGCAAATGTGAAGGTTGTAAGGAGTTTCTTGGGACATACAGGATTCTGCCGACAATTTGTGAAGGACTTCTCTAAGATAGCTCGACCGATGAGTGTATTGCTAGAGGCTGACAGAACTTTTGACTTTGATTCACAATGCCTCAACGCATACAAAGTACTGAAGAACGCATTAATTACAATGCCTATTTTGATCGCACCCAACTAGACAAAACCATTCGAGCTAACGTGCAATGCCAGTAGTTATGTGATGGGGGCAGTGTTAACACAGAAGGAAAAGACAGTGTTACACCCCATCGCATATGCGAGCAGAACATTGAATACCACCTGGACAAACTACACTACCACAGAAAAGGAGCTTCTTGCGGTCATCTTTGCACTTGAGAAATTTAGATCTTACTTAATGGGATCCAAAGTCATAGTTCACATCGACCACTCAGCAATAAAATATTTAATGACCCAAAAAGATGCAAAGTCGAGGCTAATTCGATGGGTTCTCCTCCTCCAAGAATTTAACATTGAAATAATTGACCGCAAGGGAATGGAGAACCAAGTCGTTGACCACTTGTCGAGATTAGAGAATCCGAAAGTAGAACACATTCAGTCGGAGGTAAACGCATCCTTCCCAGACGAGCAATTGTTCAAACTTGAAGAATTACCATGGTACGCAGATGTTGTCAATTTCCTGTTCTGCAAGCAATGTCTAGAAAATTACACAGCCCACTGATGCTTGATTTTATGAAGTGAATTATGAATGATATGCAATGGTGAAATTGCATTGTGCACTCAAGTTCCCTCGACAGAATCAAGTTTCCTCAGCAGAATCCAAGTGTAAATTCCACTGAGTTTCCTGGTAAGTCCAGGGTTGAACTCAAGGACTTGTGAAAATAGATTGCAATGGTAATTTTTATGAAAACTTTGCGATGACAGGTAACTCAATTAAATGTTGGTTTGTTGTTGATTGCGTTGATGAAAAATAAACAAATGCAGCGAATTTGAGAAAAGTCAGTTGTGTGATAGATACACTGAGTATGCGGGTGAACAGGTTGAGAGGGTCTTTAGCTAGCGTTACTTGGGAATACGTTGAACTATGCGATCATGCTACAACCATGCACGGTAAGTTATTTTCCAATGCAAATGCGATGCTCCTAAGTCTAGAACGCATGTGTTGAATGCAAAAGTGTCCATAGAGCTTATTCTTAAGTCTCTACTCTTGTCCTATGCAACGATGCAAGATGCATAAAGGCAAGGTGACCGCACACAATCATACCCTATCTCTAGGATGCATGCGATGCGTTAATAGCAAACAGTGCTTATTCCTAAGCTCCTATCTCTTGCTCATACGTTCTAATCTGACTCTCCCGAGCCTAGATTCTAACCTGACCTTCCCAAGCCTAGATCCTATCCTTAGACTACCTTCTCGAGTATCTCTAATGGACGAATGAAGCATACATAATACAAGATAATCGCATAGAATGAAGATTCCCTAGTTGTGCTAGCTAAATGCTTCTCAACCCATTCAACTGATTTAGCTACTCATGCGTAAATAATAGAGAGTGAACAGATATAGAGAAGTAGATCCCATTTCGATAAATGAGTGGAGTACAAAATAACAATGGAAGTTAAAGGTAGAGAGCCTGGTAGCAATTCCTTGCTGACCAAGGCTTTTACACTGTAAATCTCTATTCGATTCCAAAGATGTTCTCGCTTCCGTAGGCGTCGACCCTCTCTCTATCCTTGAAGCTTCTGATGCTCTCCCAAGCTTACCGGAACGATCTGTTAGCACCACCTTCCTCTCTCACATTCGCCTTAAAACGAAAGGAAAACTAAGAACAAAGATGTGCGAACTGAAGTATAAAATTTCGAACTGCTGAACTGCCAAACTGCTTTTTTGAAGGTCACCCTTGGTATTTATAGAACATCCAAGGTGAACGGCAGCTTCTCTCTCATGATTTTACAAATGGGACGGCTTTAATTCCTGACTGATGCGCCAAATATTTGTCACCGAAAAGCTGAATGTACTTGTGATCGTTATCGACTGTCAACTTAATTCGAATTCGACTGTCATCAGTTTTCTGTCCCATCGCGATTAATTAGCCTCACTCAGATGCACCCACCATGTTGCGCTGATCAAGTTGCGGCGATTCTTCTCGGGCGAATGTTTGCGAACACGATCACCGCAAAGCATTGCGGTAATGTTGCACTCGACCAAAGATTTCCTATGATCGTAATTTCCGCCTTGCGTCATCGCATATTCTGCACAAAAATACGAAAATCAACTGTTCTAATGCGATGAACATATGCGACCGTAATATTATGAAATTGATGCTTAATGGATGCAATTTAACATGTTTTATCAATTCAAGCCAACATTGTTTAAGAACTTAGCACTATGATAACGTGCATTTCGGCCCGTTATCACCCACCAAAAGAAGCGGCTCATGCATGAATGTAAATCCTATTACTGGGACGAGCCGAACCTTTACAGAAGGGAACCATACCAGATCTTGTGACTCTGTGTGCTAGAGACTGCTTTTCAACACATACTTTTTCAATGCCATGACTCACGCTATGGTGGACATTTCGGGGAACAAACGCACAGCAGAAAAAGTGTTACAAAGCGGGTATTATTGGCCAACTCTATTTAAGGATGTGCGAGACTATTCTATGAAATGCGACAAGTGCCAATGCACGGGAAACATTTCAGGGAAGAATGTGATGCCGATGAACATTATATTGGAATTGGAACTCTTCGACTTATGGGGCATAGACTTCATAGGAACATTTCCACCACCAAATGGTCGCAAATACATTATGTTGGCCGTCAATTATGTCTTCAAGTGGATTGAAGTGGTATAATGCGTCGCAAACGATGCGACGACAGTCTCTAGATTCTTATAGAGAAACATCTTCACTCGTTTTGGCACCCCACGTGTCATAATAAGCGATGAAAGCTCCCACTTTGTCAATGGCATCATTAACAAACTGCTGCTCAAGTACAATGTCTATCATAAAATCGCCACCGCATATCACCCCTAGACAAACGGCCAAGCCGAGGTGTCTAATAGAGAAATCAAGTTGATTCTAGAAAAGGTGGTGAATCCCTCACGAAAGGATTGGGCCATGAAGCTTGAGATGCCTTGTGGGCATATAGAACTGCCTATAAAATACCCATAGGCATGTCCCTGTATCCACTGGTGTTTGGGAAGACATGTCATCTACTGCTAGAATTAGGGTATAAGGCGTTGTGGGCAGTGAAGAAGTTCAACTTTGATTTGAAGACTGCAAGGGAGGAGAGGAAACTTCAGTTGCTCGAGCTAGACGAATGGAGACTTCAAGCATATGAAATTCCCAAAATCTACAAAGAACGTACAAAGCGTTGGCATGACAAGCGACTGTGTGAAAAGAATCTCCAGGTTGGTCAAAAGGTCTTGCTATTCAACTCTAGGCTATGACTCTTTCTGGGAAAATTGAAATCACGCTGCGGACCATTTATAATTAAAGAAGTATTCCCGCACGGTGCGGTCGAATTAACAAATGAAGAAGGGACCAACGCATTTAAAGTCAATGGACAAAGAGTCAAGATGTATCACGGAGGAGACTTTCATCGCGAGAAAACCTCCGTGGACCTGAGGAATCCAAAATGAAGAAGAAACGAGTAGTCCCTGCGTTGATATGCGACACAAACTCATCAGGGACGAATCTTTTTTTTAAGTATCCTTAGATATTTTTCCTTCATGAACTTATCCTACTTTTTGCATAACCACTACTCTTTAGAATTACCAACTCTGTCTTTCATCTTTTTATCCTCTTGATATTTAGCAATGATCATAGTGAACGATTGCGATGGAGCTACGCGATAACCCGACCAGTTCAATCAGCCCATCGCAATTGAGGAATCAACCCACCGCAAGAAAAGATGTGATCAAAGATGATGCGGGCAACAGAGCAAATTTGGGGGTTGTGTCTTTTCTTGACTCATTTTATTTCAATTTTGCACTTCTCGCATTTCATTTTAATATTGCTAAATTCTACTATCGCATCTTCTTTAGTTTGACTCAATCATTAAATTTTGATTACTTTATTAAGTCACCGCATTCTTCCTCGTACCAATTATGATTTCAATGATGAAATTCATGCCTTTATTTATTACCGCATGTACTAGAGTCAAATTAATTCCAGGACAATCAATTCATGAAACAGTTCTAAAAGTTAGCGGTTCGCCAACTTTCCTTTAAAACGATTTTTACAAAATTTCCTAAGTTCATTGCATGAGTTATTTAGTCTAGCAGCAATGAGGACATTGTTGTGTTTAAATTTGGGGGTGCTAGTATTGTTATTTTCAACCTTGCTACCTTTAGAAATTTCAATAAAAAAAAAAATTATAAGGTTGAGATCGGATCTTGCTCGCAGTTGGATGTCCGCATGACACCCGTGGGGCAAGCCAAAACGGAGGTGGGAATTGTGATCAACACATAAACTAAGTGATCGCAACTCCACTGCTAAATAAAGAAATGGGCATGAGTTTTGACTGAGAAAGAGTGCCTTGCTCGTAGTTGGATGCTCGCATGACACCCGTGGGGGCAAGCCAAAACGAAGGCTGGGCACTTGGATCAGCGCAAGATCACAAAAAGAACATCTTAATTACGCAATGGTAAAAATCACTTGGAACACCCCAGCTGGAGAATGTTTTGAAATGAATCATGCGATGTCCTAGAAACAAGTAAAGTTTTTTTTAAGGTTAAACTTGCGGTCCCTAAAGATTAGAAATATTTTAGGAAGAGATCATGATAGAAATTAAGAAGGCATTGGTTCATGAAATTTGTATAAGGCACATTGAGAAGTCTAGGTAGGGTAAAAGCGGTTGACTTTTTAAAGAAAATATTTAGTTTATGCTTGAGAACAAACATTGTTTTAAATTTGGGGGTGTGATAACTGGCAGAAATACAAGTTATTACAGCTCAAATAAGTAAAACAATGAGAGAATGCGATGGTAAAATAAGCAATATCATGTCCAAAAACGCTAAACTGAAAGGAATTACGATCATAAGCGCCCATCGCATAAAAGCAGTTAATTTACTTATTTTATGCAGGAAAAATATGATGGCTCAAGTAAAATTGCGATCCAAAGGAACAAAGTGTCAGCGCGCTTGAAGATTGCGATCGTATGCGATCGTGAGAAGTTTCTTAAAAAGGTGGCAGCATAAAGACTGCACATCAAGGTGATAGCATAATAAATCATGATGGGATGGAAAGCTAATAACGGTCGAATCCGAATTTAGTTGACATGTCGTTGAAGCCACATTGTAGCAAGTACACTCAACTTTCGTTGACCATTAATCGGCATCAGAGCAGGGGAATTAATGTCG
The DNA here is from genome assembly GCF_027475165.1 of Benincasa hispida. Taxonomy (NCBI): domain Eukaryota; kingdom Viridiplantae; phylum Streptophyta; class Magnoliopsida; order Cucurbitales; family Cucurbitaceae; genus Benincasa; species Benincasa hispida. Next base: position 15,814,556 of record NC_143484.1, on the reverse strand, counting down.
CCCATCATTGCAATCATTAGAAAGAAATGTTGCTTCATCTTGAGCTCTATAAATACTGAAGGCCACTAGTGTAAAAGGGTTAACGAGTACAAAACTTAGAAGTTAGATAGTTAGTCTGTTCTCGTTCATACTCATACTTATACTTAGAGGTTGGAGACGAGCAAGGAGACGAGGAAACCGAGAGATCATTCCCGGACAAATCGAGGGACTGGTGGAAAGTTACAAAGGAGAGAGGGCCAACACTTGTGAGAGCAAGAATACACATCTAGAACAGAGTTGGAGTGAAAAAGAATAGTGTAAAATGCCATGGGAAACAAGACATTGCTTACTGGGCTTCTTATCTCTTAATTCCATTTAATATTTTGTATTCAGTACTTTATTTACAGAAAATGGAAATCTCATTTCAATCTATGTTCATTCTCTCCATTCTTCGCATGAGTAGCTAAATTTCTAAATGGGTTGAGAAGTACTTGGCTAGCATGACTTAAGATTTACATTTTATGCGATCATCTTGTCTTATGTATGCATCATTCACCCTTTAGATATACTTGAGAGAGTAGTCTAAAGATAGAATCTAGACTTGAAAGAGTCATATTAGAATCTAGGCTTGAGAGAGTCAGATTAGAACTGCATAAGCAAGAAATAGAAACTTAGACATAAATTCTATCACTAGAAGAAATTTGGGCTTTAATGTCGGTTGGAAAAAGTGAAATCGGATGTATAATGTTGGTTTTAAAACAAAAAATGGATCTTTAATGTCGGTTTTAAACCGACATTGAAGATGGGCTTTAATGTCAGTTTAAAACCGACTTTAAAGGTGTAATTTTTTTTTCTTATTTTATTAAATAATATATCCCTAATTTATCGTCCTTCTCGATTATCATTCTTCGCCCAAACCCTATGTCACGCCGTTCACCACCCCTTTCTTCAGCATCGTCCAAACCCTATCTCGATGATTATAATTCTTCAACATCTTCTTTCTTTTCCAGTTTTGATTTGTGCTGACATTCAGTTCTGTGAAAGATCGGAGGAGAAACCCTCGTGTACTTGCTATGTCTTCCTCCGGAATCTCTATCCAAAGCGTCGAATTGTCAGATTCAAGAACTAGTTCTTTGCGACCAGGTTTTCTTCTATCTTTTAATTTTTGAAGTCGATCTACTTTCACACACTTTCTTTATCCAAGAGAATTAGGGGCGTAAAACTTTGCATAAGAAATGGTGCTTGATAGTTCTTATTGGTAGTATTGCGTTCTCAAATCTGAAATCGTTGGTTTACTCTTGTTGTCATTTGTTTTTCAAGATTTGTGTTGCTTGGGGGCTAATTAAAGAAGTATGAGATCCTTGGTTTAGTCTTGTTTTCTTTTATTATCAAGATTTTGGACATCTGGAGGCTTGTTTTTTGCGATTTAATCTAGGGAGAATATGATTTAATCGAGATCCACTATTGTAAGGTGGCGTTGATGAAGCTTCTTCGTCGATGCCAGAGGATTCTCATCCTCTCACTACTTTCTCTGTATGTTCTTGCTCCTTTGGTTCTCGTTTCTCACCGTCTCAAGACCATCACTTCTATTGGTTCGTTTTGTGTTGTTTGTTTTTTCTTTTTTCTTTTGTTTACTACTGAATGTAAGAGGACGAGGGTTCTTTTGGTTTTGGAGTTAATGTATTCTTTTCTTGTGTTTGATTGATTTGGTTCGTTCTTTTGATTTAGGGCGGAGAGAGTTCATAAATGATTTATCCAGTAGGGTATGGCTGTTTATTTAGATTTTTTTTTTTTTTAGTTTGTGAGGTGAGTGATTTGCTGAAATGAGAGAATTCGATTGTTGGAAATGTTTAGTGATTTTTCACTTTGGCGTAGGCTTAGTTGTTATTGTGAGATGTTCTCAATCGTATGTGATGTTTATCAGTGACTGAAAGGAATTTGATTAATATGAATGTTTTAAGAAGATTCAAGGCAGTTCTTTTTGTTTTCCCTCTTGTAATGTTGTTCTTTGCAGAAGTGGAGAGATGTTGAAGCACTTAACTCAATTGAACAGGTACTCTTATATATAAGTTAAATCATCCGCTCCCTTGGTATCTCACGTATATTCTTGACTTTATGGTTAGTGAATTTGATCTTTACTGGCATTGTCATGAAGGAAGCGGGTGAGAGCTTGAAAGAATTTAAACCTATTGTTTTTTTTAAGATAAAAATTTTCAACCTAGAGAAGGAATTAACTCCCTTGAATTTGGTATGTTTGTGTATGTGTGTGTGTGTGTGTGTTTGCCTTAGTTTTCCCCTGTTGTTCTCACTTCTCTTATTTATTTTGCTTTATTTAGAGATTTTTCCATTTGGACTTCAGGAAGTAAACCCAGCAATGAACAGAAGGATAAACGGTTTGAGGATGGTGGGGAAAAGTTACTCTGTTATACAAATGCTTTTGATTCTCTTCAATATGGACTATTAATGGAAATATCTCCTTCCAAATGATATTTGAAATGTATATGTTTGGATTTTGGCTATAGTAGGAGTGTAATGCCTTCTTTGGTTTCGTATATCATTTATTTTATTTTATTCTTCAATGCAAAACAATTTCTTTAGACACATGACATTCTTGATAATGATGAGCATGTGGATAATTGTTTGGGCTATTCAACTCTTCTTTATGATCTTATTTTAGAAGTTACAAATGAATTTTACTTGTTCTTAAATTAAATTTATTATTCTTGAACAAGCTACTCTTCTAACATATACTGCTTTTTAAAGCAATGAATGTACTTTATGGATTATTGGAACCCTGTTTTGGTTTTCCTTTTGAAGGTATACTTATATAGGATTACAGGTACTAACATACAAATAGTGTAATTGTTGATGATTGGTTGAAGTTCGTTGTAATGTTACTTTATAGGAGTTTTGATGAAAGATTTTACTTTTTAGGAAACCTCTCTCATAATAAGTCGGAGGTGGTCTTCCTTTGAGTTCCAGTTTTCTCAGTATGCTCAGACATTTGGTTGCTTGCATGTGTTGATGGGTTGAAGTTCACTTTCTCATCTAGCCAACATTGTTTTTAATTAAAAGTTTTGTTTTGTATGAATAAATTGTCCATGATAAATTTGATTGCTTGCAATATTGTTTTTTTTTTTCCTGTTTTTACATTATGTTTGAACTATGTGATTAGAAGGAGATGGTATATATATATATATATATATATTGTATGCTTTGACATATTGATGCAGAATATTTATGATTTCTATCATAAAGATCTATTTAAGCTAATGCTCTCCGTCGATCTCCTTCACCTTTCTTCACTCGCCGTTGATCTCCTTTCCGTGTCCGTCGATCTCCTTCACGCCGTCAATCCAGTTCACTTTCGTGTCCGTGAGAGAAGTAAGAATACATATATATTTTGTTCTCAACCTGCTGTTGACTTTATTGGAAGTAAAGTGGTGTACAAGTAAGATTGGTTTTATGTTGAATCATTCGGCAATGGATTTATGTTTTTGTTTTGTTGATGCATATTGTTTTCTACCGCAAGCAATTACTTTGTTTTCAATTTAATTCATTAGCCATTTTCTTTTGTTCTAGCTCCCTAATTACATCTGAGTTTTATCAATCCAGTTATACCTTTTTAGAAATTTGTTTGTAGTCTGGACTGATTGAGTTGAACTGCTAGTAGGTTTTAGTGTTTGTCATCTTTGTTGTTTTTAATTCTTGTTACATGCACATATTATGTGTTGCGAAATGAAAAACGATGATGTCCATGTAGGTGTCTCTTTTTTGTTTTGTCCCTCTAAACTGTTCTAGAATTTGAAACATGTCAGCATTCGTTGTTAGTTCCATTTTTTCCCTTTGAAGTTTTCTTGATTGAGTCAAATGTTGAAGAGTTGACTTGTTATGTTCATATGCGTTTGGTTCCCAAAGTAATTCTAGAGTTATACTGCATGATGTGTAGATACTTCTTGATTTATATAGCATGTTTGCTAACTTTTTTATTTATTTTAAGTCTAACCAATGAAGAGTTGACTTGTTATGTTCATCTGTACTCTGTTTCCAAAGAAATTCAAGTTAGGGTGTATGATTGTATGGATACTTCTTGAATTGAATAGCAGTTCTGCTAATTTTTTGAGTTATGATAAAGTCTGCCCGTGGTTTGGGGAACACAATATTTATTCTGAAAACAAAATAGCATTATCATGTCTCCTTACTCTCTCTCCGTTTCTTAGCTGATATCATGTTAGAAATGAACACAAGAATATCAATCGAATGCAAACAGTTCTTTGGTTTGGAAGGATGAATGAATAAAATATAACCTTGGGAAAGTGTTGCATTGTAGGCTTATAAATTCTTTCTATTGTATGGTGTTTCTTAAAATTCAAGAGAGGCATGTAAATTGAAGTAAATGTCAAGGCCTTAAAAAAAGGATTGATGTTCCTACAAATGAATACTTGCAATGCCTAATTATCTTAATTTGTTTCACTTTCAGGTGGAATCAATTTTAGACAAAGAGAATTTCTCATTGGAAGAGCTTCTCGATGAAGAAGAAATAATCCAAGAATGTAAAGCCCTCAATAGTCGTTTAGTTAACTTGTAGGACACTTTCTCTAATGTCCTTATCTTATGAGCTTGGGTGTTAGAATTGTATCATGTATGATTAATATGAGCAGGAATGGGTCTTTACGATTCACCCTGATATTTTAACGGACAATTCTTTTTGCCTTCAGTCTACGGGACAAAGCCCAGGTGGAACAACTGTTGCGCTACATTGTTGAAGAACCTCTAAAGGATGCTGAAAGCAAACGGGCATTCAAGTAATTTTTTTTTTTTCTAATTATTTACCCCAACACCGCATGCACCACTAAGATTTTTCTTTCTACACTGTGCATTCAAACTGTTTTATTGATTACTAATTGTGAATTAGGTTCCCATTTATTGCTCGTGAGATCTTTACCTGTGAAATTGATGTTATCTTGAAGACTCTGGTAGAGGAGGAAGAGGTACAGGCTCATAGTTCTTTTATGTTTTTTGGTTTTGTTGTGTTGACTATCTGATTGATGATATGGTTGATGTGTTTAACATAAACAATAACATCATAATCTTACTTTAATTATTATCTGATTGATGATATGCAAAAAAGTTGTTTGTTTTCAAATAAATTAGGTAATCATATGCCTCATGATATGGAAGACAATTCCATTTATGCACTATGTCCAGGTATGTCAGTCTATAAAAGATAACATCAGATAATGCTTACAGCTTACTGAGGTTGATAGTTGTAGGATGCTATAATCTTACCAACATACAGCTACGTTTTAGTTAAAAAAATTTCTTTGAGACTTCTTTGTTCTATAGTTTAGCAATTAAACTACCATCTCATGCATTCCCCTTTTTGCAAGCTCATCGAGATGTACTGCGCCAATTAGTTGATTTAATTGGAATTACATCTATTATAGAGGTAATGTGGGCCTTTGAAGGCTTCCCCATAAAAAAATACTTTAAATACTGCTTAGTTTGCACTCTAATAAGAAATGGAGTTTTCTCTGCAGGTTTTGGTGCGACTTGTTAGTGCTAATGATCACGTCTATCCAAATTTTATGGATGTGATGCAATGGTTGTCTGAGAGTGATATGCTGGAAATAATTATTGATAAGCTGAGTCCATCTGTGTGTGACAAATTGAAGTTTCATTAACATTTGGCCTTTTATATGTTTATATAAATGTGATTATGGTTATAATATTAATTTTGGAAATTATTATTAATTTTGGTTATGTGATGATAAAGTATTACCCACAACATATGGAGAATTACGGCCTCCTCTTGGAAAACATCATTTGAAGGTAGGTGCTTAATTTGTGTTGTATAAATTTATATGTTCAAGGTATGGCTCTCTACTAGAAGTTAGGTTTAAGAGAATTTTGTTTTAGAACTTGATATTGTTCTTGTGTGTTATGATGTGTGTTTTCTTAACTCATATCCTAACTTCAATTTTGCTTCTTTGCAATAAACTTTCAGGAACTATTGACATGGATTTGATTACCATGGGAGTATCGGCAAGCGAAAGGATGTGAAGGGAGAGTTTATTATCGACAACTCGCAACATTATTATGGAGAAAATGCAGCTTGGAGGACCCTCCATGCGCCTAGCCGAGGTCTGCTGCTAACTTTTACTGTGTGCAGTAACTTTACTTATTAAGTTGAAGTTAAATTCTAAATCTTTCTAATTCTTTTGTAGTTGCTGGATGAGCTGAAGAAGAAGAATCCTGATATTGAAGTCCATCTCAACAATGTATATTACATCTCTTAATCTCTCAAACCCTCCCAAATTTGTAGACAAATAAAATTGTGTTGCCCTTACACGGAAGATTCTATTGCCCTTGTAAAATCATAATCTTTGTATTACTTGTAATTTGTGTTTTCAAGGCCTGAATTATTGTACGCCTTTTAAATTATAATTCTATAGCAGAATTTGCAGATTAAATGTAATAGATTTACAATCCATACATGAATAATATGTCATAAGCATAGCATTCGATGATGATGTGACATGTTATACTTTTTTATCGAAAAAATGGATTTGGCAAGGGAACTTTAAAAAAGGGACAATAATTGATAAAACGGACAGATTTGGGCTTCAATGTCAGTTAAGAATAAAAAAAAAAAAGCTTTGATGTCGGTTGCAACAGACATTGAAGGCTGTGTTATTGGTGTTATTGAAGCCCTTTAATGTCGGTTTAAAAACGACATTAAAGGCAACCGACATTAAAGGGCTTTAATAACACTATCTTTAATGTCGGTTGCCAACCGACATTAAAGCCCTTTAATGTCAGTTTAAAATCGACATTAAAGACTATATTTCTTCTAGTGTATTGTTATTTACATATCGCATGCGTCCTAGAAATAGGAATTATGGCATTCTGCATTGAGAGATGACGTGTTGTTATTTGTGTGTAGCATGATCGCATAACTTATGCACAATCTTAGGAAATGTTAGCTAAACCCCTTCTCAACCCCTTCATCGCATACTCATTGTAACTTTACGCGTTCATCAACTCTGTGTTCAAACTCCGTCGCATAGGAAAAATTCTTACTCAAACACTACCTATTTCATTTGTTTTCACCACCGCAATAGAATCAAAGTGACTGTCACATATTTATTTAGTAGTCTCTGTGTTCGACCCTGGACTTACTAGGAAACCTAATAAAGCTTATACTTGGGTCTTGTTAGAAAAACTTGTACGATCATCGCAAACTCACATCATAACGCATCACAATTTCTACGCATCAAGGGGTTGTTATTTGAGCGTGATTCAAATATTAAATTATATGAATGTGATTTATATAAAAACTATAGGTTATATTATACGTGATATAATATAAACTATAGGTTATATGTTATATGTCATATAACATATAGCTTAATATTTATATATATTGAGTTAGTTAATATATATATATATATATTATTATTATTATTATTATTATTATTAAAATTCAAATTTTGAATTTAAATTTTGAATTATTAAAGGGGTGGAATTATAACTCCCTCAACCCCTTCAACTCCTAAGATCACGTAAAAGAAAGTAGAGAAAAAAAATCTCTTTGATCTTCATCTCCTTCTCTCTTTGTTCTGCAGAAAATAAATTTTCTCAGTATAATCTCTTAGTTCTTTTATCTTTCCCTCTTTTCAAATCTAAGTGCAAGCCCACATATCTAAACGGTTCTCATCCCTGAGAGCAACGAGGAAGACCTCGTGGTTGCGGTGTTTGTGAGATCAAGAGAGACGACACGAAATGGAGAGGAACGCAAAGAATTGGTCTTCAACGAGTATGTGATATCCTAACCCTTCTTCTTTTTCTTGTACAGTAGAAAGCATGTTTAATTAGTTTTGTTTATCTTTTGTTTCTATTCTCTAATTATTGTTCTGTTAAATTAAAATTGGGACACGATTTCTTCTACTACGGAGAATTCCAATCCTTTAGGGTGAACAATAGATAGAATTCAATTAATGCATCACACAATGGGTGTGTTTGGTTTAACTTTTCAAGTGTTTAACTTTGAAAATAAGTCATTTTGAAAAAAATTGAAATGTTTGACAAGCACTCAAATAGCAGCTTTTGAAACACTTTCAAAGTATATTTTAAATAGTTTTTATAAAATAAAGTTGAAAAATGACTTTTCTATCATTTTTTTCTCTAGTCAATCCAAACATGCTTTAAACTCAATTTTAAAATACAAAAGTAAGTATAACTCAACTGACATGTAGTTTGTGTTAGTAGCCATGAGTTATGTTCTTTAAATTCCCACATTGCCTATTGTACTAAAAAGACTTGTCGTAAGATATTTGAATCTAACTTCGAAATTAATCCGGTGAAAAAGAGATTGGGTTTTAAAGTAAGGTTATTTATTTAAAAAAAGAAAAGAAAAGAAAAATATCAATTTGCACCTCTAAATTGTATGAATTGTATCAATTTAAATCTTTTACTATTAAAAGTATCAATTTAAACTTTGACTTTCATAACAAACATGTAAGAATTAAATACATGAATGAATTTTTTAATCTAATCTTAATAAAAGGTCTAAATTAATTAACTATAACAATTTACAAGTCTAAAAAAATAATTATATGTTTTCTACAATATTTTTCAAACTAAGTTTGAAAAAAAAGGTCTAAATTAAAACAATTATAAAAGTTTAGAATTTTAATTGATACAATTATTAAATCAAGATTTAAATTGATACAAACCCAAAACTCAATCTTCTATTAATGATTAAGGATATATTATTTATAAATTACATTCACAAGTTCTTGTGCAACTAATTAATTTTTTAGGTTGTAATTTAGTTTAAGTTTATATTTTATAATTAATTTTTTAAGTTTGTATTTTTTATTAATTTTTTAGGTTGTAATTTAGTTTAGGTTTATATTTTATAATTAATTTTTTAAGTTTATATTTGAGTTATCTAAAATCCTAAAATTATAGAATTGTTGAATTCTATATTTTTTAAAACAAAAAAAAAATTAGTTAAATTTATGAACCATAGGATCCAAAACAAATTATTTTTCTTAACTTAAGGATTCAACATTTTATTTTTCATTTAACTTAAGGATTCATAACCTAAAATAAAAATAGAACGAGAGAGAGAAAAGAGGGAAAAAAGGGAGAAAAAAGAGGGAAAAAAACGAGGAAAAAAAAAAAGAAATAGGTATGAAATTAAATTGGTACAAAACTCGCTTTTCTTCATTTACTGACACTTTTTTCACTCCCCTCAATTTGGTTGCACCCGTATGTTATGGAAATCTACTTTTGTTGTAGTGGATGAATTTGGATTTTCAGATTCATTATGTCACTTGTGTGGCCTTAAAGCTTCAAAGGTTACAACTCTTCACCATAATGTGAAAACTTTGTTTAAAAGTAAACATTCAATACTTCAAGAAGACTTTTAGCTCTAGCGTTTGTCACTGTCATTTATCTTTTTATCAGCATGTATGGCATGATATTCATAGAGGCGATAAACATATATGACATGATATATTTATAGAGCTTGCAAAAATTTTGGAGAAAAAACATGGACAACTTAAATTTAACAAAGAAATCAAAATTTCTGCCAACTTTTTCTTAGAAATTTGGAAGAAGAATTAGAAAATCTTCTCTACTAGGTCACCTAATTTCTTTAAATTACTATCAATGTTCTCAATATTATGTTATAGTGGTTCTTAATTGATCTATAATGTTTATAAATAAATAAAAAAAAAGTAACGATAAATTATTAAAACATAAGAGACTATAATGAATAAGGGAAAATTACATGACTTTCACGTACTACGATGAAAAATTTATAATTTAAAAGAAGAGGTGAATTGTAAACAAAGAAATAGGATTCTAATACCAAAGTCGGTGAGGAGCTTTGTTACCTCATATAGAGCTATAATGATATATTTCTATATTAACCTAGATACAATTAATCATAATCATCTTAGGATTAAGGTGCAAATTTTTTCTAATCTTAAATGAATTAAGATTAAATTTGATTAACCCAATCAGTTAACCCTAAATTTATTTTTCTTCACTTCCTACTATATCATTTTATCTGTTACTAAATTTATTGAACATACATTCCTATTCTAATTTTGGTAGATATAATTATAAAATAATCATTCAAAAGGTAAAAATTAATGGTGGTGTAAGGAATCAAACTTGTGTCTCTCACAAGCACTCTACCATATGAGCTACATCTCATCACTTATTGTTAAATATTTTATTTCTGCATTATATCTTAATTATAACATTATTAAAATTGATTTATAACAAATTCTTTTACAATATCTTATTTATTTAAGTATATACAAACTGTTTTTCAGGATACTATTAAATTTATAAAAATAAATTACCAATTTCATATAATTTTATTTTAAAATTAAAAATTAAAATATATTAATGCTTTTTTTTTTCTTTTTCAATAATAAAGTTATTTATATATGGAATAGAAATTATGATATCATGTGCAATGGCCATCTTAATAAAGACAAATAAATAAGCTACAATAGTTTTTTGAACATCTATCTAAAGTAATTTTTTCTCTTCTCATCTATATATCTATTAAATATCTATATTTATATTTATACTATATATAAAAGGTTAGATATAGAAAACTTTTTGTGCCAATTTTATCCTTTCATTGTAAATCTTTCTATTGTTTACTTTGGTGGTAATTTGGTCAATTCAATAATTTTCCTACACATATTATTTCAAAGTAATTACAACCCATGATGGTAGTGACTTAAGGACCGTTTGGATAAATTTAAGAAAAAAAAATGTTTTTCACAAGACTCATTTTCATTTAAAACATTTTTTTTTATCAAAACTGTTTAAAATACACTCCAAAAACTATTTCGAGTGATTGTCAACACTCCAATTTTTTCTAAAATGACTTATTTTTTAAATCAAATACTTGAAAATATATTCTAAACACACACTTAATCTCATTGAATATGATATTGTTTAATTTAATGGAGGGTAGTGGTTTAAATTAAATATTCATAATGGTGGTCTTAGAAAAATATAATCACACATATTCTTTTATCAGCCATGAACGATTATCAATAATAAATATAAATGATAAAATAAAATGTTAGAATGTATAAAAAATTTTAACTACAACATTCTTTAATTATTATTCATAATTGAACTTTAGAAGTTATAAAATTCCAAAGTTTTTGTTGCTCAAATTCTATGAGCATTTTATTCACCATTTTCTTCACCAACATTTGGAGTTTCATCATTTCCTTATTCTTTATGTTATCTTTGCTCTTAAAGCCTATCCAATCTTCAAACATCTCAAGATATTGGTGGTATATTAAAATTTTCACGGGACTACATATATATTTTGATGGTATATTAAGGTTGCAAGGGATGCATCATGCACGTGTGAATCTATATCTCGGATTCAAAGCTTATAGCGTTACAACTCCACTTTTGATGAAGTTAAATATAATTGAGTTTGTTTATAAATATTTATAAGTTTAGCACATTTAGAATCGTTGATTTTTTCTATTCCTTTATAATTTCGTATAATTTTAAATGTAAAATATTCGTTCAGAAATAAAAGATTATTCATGTTTCTTTTGTTGAGAAAAACAAAAGATAGGTAACTTAAATACCTGATAAAGTTTTTAATTAATTAATTAATTACCAATAATTAATTATAATTTAATCGTCAAGTATACATAAAAAAAATTAATCACACTTTTTGAAAGGGTCTAAAGAGTTGGGATGTAAAGAGATTTCTCATTTCGTTCTTAATAGGTTATAATAATTAGGGTAATCTATATACATATAAATTGGGCAAAAAAGGAAAAAAAGGAGAATTTTTATGTTCCCTTTTTGCCCTATCATTTTTTTTTATTGACCACATTTTGTCCTTATATATATCCCTTTATTTCAAACCGTTTTTAATTTAACAGGACACCTCATCAGTAAATAGACGTATCTCATAAATGATCATAATATAAGGAGGAGCCTATTGGAAGAGAAATAAGATCCACTTCAAATATCTCCCACCTTAAGTCTAGAAATTTCTAGAAAGAAATATGAAGAAACTCAAGACAGCTCTTCAGATCCTCTTCAAATTTGAAGTAGATTCTATTTAGTTCTTAAGGTTTCAAGAAATACACTTTTGTCCCTCCGATTTGTAAAATAGTTCTAAATGATCCCTAATTTGATTGTTAAATGTTGACATGGATGAAATGGAAAGTCTAATTGGTAAAATTTTATTTTAGTTGGAAAAATAATTGAAAATTAAAATGGTTTAAAATATTAAAATATTCCAAAAAAACCCTAAAGAAAAGATCATCGTTCTATTTTATTACCTGTTAACAAAAATTTCATCCATGAATTAAAGCAACATCCTCAATATTTATGTGGTTTTAATGATTTTTTTGTCTTTTTTTTTTTAATTTGATTAAGAAACTCTTCAGTGTATTCAAATTCTAAATTTAAATGAATGGCTAATAATTTAAAAAGAAAAGAAAAGAAAAAGAAAATACAAAATCCAAACCACTTTTAATCAAGGGGAGATAGAGTTTAGAAGATGGATTAATCTTAAGGTAAAAACTTGAGCAAAAGAAATAAAAGAAAACACAGAAACGGATGAAAGAAGAAATCGCAAAAGAAAAAAAAATGATTTAGGACTTTTTGTAATATTTTTATATTTTAAACCATTTTAATTTTAAATTATTTACCAACTAATCAAATAATTTGATCGAGGAAGATTTTTCATCCCATCCATGTCAATATTTAACGGTCTAACCGACCTTCCATTAGTTTAAAGTTAAATCAGGGATCAGCTAAAATTATTTTGCGGACTTGAGGGATTAAAACATATCTTTTGAAACCTCAGGGACCAGATATACATTAACCTCAAATTCGAGGGACCAAAATTGCATTTTGTCTTTAGTTTTTTTTTTTTTTTTTTCCCTAAGGGACTTTATTTGTTGTCTTAATTCAAAGATTTAAATTGATAAAAAGTTTAAGTTTTTTGGGGGAAGACATGCTTGGATAGTTATCTTCAATTATTTGCGGATTAAATACTCAAATTTACTGTATTACGTTTTATATCTATAAAACTATTATTTCAACTTATACATGTGCATTTCATTTTCAAAGTTATGAAATATGTGTAAAACATATTGTTCCAACGAGTTTTAGTTTAAATGTCTTTATTTTAGTAATAAGTTCTCATCATTAACATTGTTATTTAAAATGTTGATGAGATATGCTCTTCTTAAAAAATTAAGGTCGATGTGATAAGTTAGATAAACTTAACGTTGATTTAACACCATCTAATTTAAGAAAAACATGATTAACGGGGTTAAAATTCGAATGAACTAGTCAAGTGTCATTTAAATAAATGAATTCCTTTATTTACATGTTTTTGTAAAAAGCATGAAATCAATAACATTTTTATAGGACTCACAAACTAACATCGGTTTGATAATCATGGTATTTTTTTTTTTTTTTAAATAAAAACCATATAAGTTTGATACCTGTGCTTTGTTTTATGTACTTGAAAAACCAAAAAATCATACACTTGTTTTAAGATGTGAATGTTGTACTTTTAAAACCATTTTATATAGTTTTTGAATTTTCTTTAGAAATTTTAAAAAATATTTTTAAAATTAAAAAAACAGAAAAATGAATTAGCTATCAAATAAAGCTGTTTTGAAAAAAAACAAAAAAACAAAACAAAAAAGTTAAAACAAAAAAATGAAAAAAATTACCCAAAAAAAACCCTATAATTATTCCAATTTAATATTTCTATCCACATGTATATATTAAATTTTTTCACATAAGTTAAAACCAACCTCAAATGCATTGCTTATTGCTAGGCATAATTGATGTTTATTCTTTCTTTGTTTGTATTTTTCTCTATAGTATTTTTCCTTTTATGTATTTTTTCTTTTTTAGTTTTTTTTTTGTTAAATTTATTGGTGTCTAATTATTTACCTTTGTGTTTTAGTGTGAAAAAGTTGATTATTCAATATAATATACAAATATATCAGAGCCCTAAAATCCTATTTTTCAACTCTGCTTCTGTTCGATCTCTGCTTTTGTCGATCCACCATCGGCGGAGGAAGATCCAGATTTGGTTCACTTGCTTAGTTGATTCTGCGTTCTTTTTTATCAGTTTCAACCTCTATTATATTTTCTGATCTTCCAGCATCTCTGTTTTATTTTCAAATAAGCAGTTCGTGGTTTCTATTTTAGGTCTCCCTACGAGGATCTTAGTCTTCAACCTAGAAGTTCTCTATGCTTTAGTTCTTCATGAGTTATGTCTCTAGCCTAGAAGTAATATGTGTTTTAGTTTTTCGTAGGTTTTGTTTCCAACCTAGAAATTCACTGTGTTTTAGTTCTTCACGGGTTCTGTCTCCAATCTAGATCTATTGTGATTTGATTCAAAATTCTAATAAGTATCTATCGTCAGCTTCAGTCGGTCACTTCACAAACTCAAACTGTTTACATTGCCTTGAGTTTGAAGAAGGGTGTTAGCATAATTTATTTTTATTCTTTCTTAGTTTATGTATACTTTCCTTTATAGTATTTTCCCTTTTATGCATTTGTTGTTTCTTGTTTTCTTTCTTTTGTTGAGTTTAATTTGTTGGTATCTATTTATTTGTTTTTGTTTTATATTCTAACGAAGTTAATTATTCAATATGATATACAAAATTATCAATTATTACATCAGTAGAAGGATTCAACAAATGAGTTAAATGGAAATATGGAAGCACCCAAAACACTTTTGATTGAACATGCAAAGAATGATTCCAAAGTAGAATATTAACACGTTAAACGAGATTTACAATTGTGAATAATTGATGATGTCAAGAAAATAACAAAATATGCTAATAATGGTATATTTTTCTTCATTTATATTTCTTGTTCTTCTTTTTAGTACAATAACGGTTCAACTTCAAATCGTAAATTTTTAGTCACTAACACATATTACATGTCAATAGAACTAATTATATTCATTTGAACTTTTTAACATTCATATTAATTTTTTATTTTAACATTTTGAGTTAGATACACTTTTCGTCCTTGATTTTTTTTTTTAATTTAATTGTGAGATTTGAGAAATAGTTCTAAATGGTTTTTTTTATTATGTGAGTAGACAAACAGAACCTAATTGGCAATAAAGTTAGCAACTACGTATTGCTAAGTTGGCAAAATAATTAATTAATTTAAAATTAATTTATTTTGAGGTGACTTCTTTTTTCTCCTTTCATCTTCCATATTCTCTTGATCTTCTTCCTTTCATCCATCAAAATATTAACCCCCAATTTCTATTACATCTTTCAACTTGCTCTTTTATTTTCCTTTCCATCAAAATTTCACATGAAAATTTCTTTAGTCATTTATTCATATAAATTTTCATTTTTATAGAATACTGTATCGTTTCTATTTTAATGTCGATTGTTGTATCGTGGATAATCTCATTACTTGAAAAATAAAATTATCGTGACCTCGATGCTAAATCGTCAAAGTCGATTGCTCTCCAAGGTTAACACAACTCCTGATCTTTAACGTACACTCGTCGGAGAACGGATTGAAATTTACTTAGAAAATAGTAGATCTAGAGAGAAAAATATGAGGAAGAATAATGGGGCAATTCTTCCTCGTTTGTTTTACGCCTTACAGCCTTGCTTCCCATTGTAATTGCCATTGTAGCACGTGTGTGGCCCAGCCCATAAGGGCCATGCGGACTTGACGTCATCCCCACCTTCCTCCAGTATATCACTGGCAGTCCCTCGTGAGTGCGGCACGCACCAAAAACTAAGAACCTTTTTAAACAAAAATAATTGAAAAATAGTTATGGCATTCTATTATCAAAGAAGGAAAGTAAAAAAGTTAAAAACAAAAAACAAAAAACAAAAGTGAAAAGGAAAAAAAATGGGAAAAGAAAAATGAAAACGTGAGCGGCAGGATTCGAACCTGCGCGGGCAGAGCCCACATGATTTCTAGTCATGCCCGATAACCACTCCGGCACGCCCACATTCTGTTGCTAAGCAAAGTTAAACAAGTTAATTTACAATTATATAAATTCAATGACATTTTTTTTTATTTATTTGAAATTTATGCTTGTTTTTTCTTAAAATTCATTTTGTCTTTATTTTCATGGTTTCTAATTTAACAGTTAAATTATTAGCTAAATTCCAAAAATAAAACAAGCTCTTCAAAGCTATGTATATTCCTTTAATTTCCAAGATTTGGATTTTATTTTTTGGAAAGTGTTTTTAGAAACATTCACAAAAAAGTAGATAAAAAAATAAATGGATCAATAGATGGAAATACTGTTTATAAGTTTAGTTTTCAAAAAACATAAATAAAAAACTAAAATTATCAAATAAGGTCTAGTATTTGTTTTTAGTTTTTGGAAATTAAGCTTATAACACCACTTATATCAATTGATATTTTTGTTTTGTTATTTACTTTTTAAGACATTTTTTAAAATTCAAGCCAAATTCACGACAAGACTTCTCTTTATTGGTTTATATGTTTTGTTGTCTATATTTTAAGAGTGGTTTCAAAATTCAAGCTAAGTTTTGAAAAGTAAACAAGGAAAACCTCATTTAATAACCATTATTATTTTTTATTTTTTGGTTTTAGCAAATTAAAGGGGTGTTTGGCAGATGAGTTAGTTATTATAGTTAGTGGTTATCATATTTTGTGGGTATAATAGCTTGTAGGTTAATAAATAGTCTGTGTTTGAGGCACATATTACTTTAGTCCGTGTAAGAAGTAATAAATACTATAATAAAGAGGGAAAGAGAGGATGAGTAGATAGTAAATGCTATAGAAATTTGAAATAGTAACATTGTAGTTAATAATAGTTGAAAACACCAATTATTATAATTGGAGTTCCATATAGGATCGATATGACAACCTATAGGGGTGACTACGGTTTATTTAAACTAATGTAAATTTATACTAATATGGACACAAATAAACAAATTAATAAACTTTTTGCTAATAAGTAATTTAAATAATTAATTCATGCAAATAAATTCAAGTATCCAATTTAATTTTCATAATAAGATTGGTAATATAAATATGTTAAAGACAAATTCAACCTACCTAAATAGACAAATGTTGAGCAATTAATTTCAAGGATAAATTATAGCAATTAATTTCATGAAAATAAAATTAATAATAAATTAATTACAAAATTAAATGGGAGAAAGATAGAGAAATTGACACCGAGAATTTTATAGTGGTTTGGTACAATCGGCCTACATCCACTTCCCAAGTTTCTCTTGGATATATCACTACAAACTTGACTCTTTCCACAGAGTCAAATTGTACAACGTTCTTTTTGCAGGCGCAAGAACAAAACCAATTCTTTCAACAGTTGAGGATCAAACCGTTATAACGACTTTTTTTCGGGATCAAGAAAAACCCTTACAATAATTTGAAAAAATAAATAGCACACTCGACAAACTCTCTAAAGGATTGGATTTATAAATTTAGCACTCAATGAATCAATTCTCACAACATGAAATACATTTCTCAAGAAGAAGATGAAAAGAAGAAAATTGAAGCTTGACTTAATGAGTCATGGGTGATTGAAAATAATAAAAATTATTGTTATATTTTTTTTAGAATAAGATGAGTTTAAATAGAGAGGAAAAATTGTTGAAAACAACATTTAATTTGGACTATTGGATCTTGAAAAAGAAAAATCAATGGTGGAGATTTTGAATGCAACTGACTGTTACACACACAAAAAAAAAAAAAAAAATTTAGAATAATTTCTTTTAAACCCCAACAAAAGCAATGTCCACCATGTGTCCAACACTAGTTGTTAAACATAAACATAAAATAATATTAAATTATTTTTTTAAAATTCATTTTCTTTTTAAAAATCAATCAAAAATCAAAAGTCCATCATATGTCATTCCTCCCATGCTCCAAGTGGCACCTTTCAATTGGTCACTTTGATGAAAAAAATCTGTCATTTCATGAGTTAGAGATTTTTTCATTAAGCTTGTTTCGGCCATATCTTCTTCATTTGAGCTTCGATTTGATTGATTCAAATTGTATTGAATTTGTTGTCCTGAGTTCTACGTAATAGATACTTCAAAACACTAAACTTTTTACTGAATAAGATCATGTTTATTATCATCAAAATATTAGTTAATTATTTAATTAAAATTAACTAATTTGAGATTAAGGGCCAAAAAGCCAACATTCTCCACCTTTTTATGATGACAAACAACTCAAGAAAAATGGACTCTAAAGTAGTGTGTGATATAAAATATGAACATGAATCATAATCAACACACATACATAACTTCAATTAACTTGAAAACAATGAACATTTCATTTAACTACATGCTTTCGTTTTTCTTTATACTCCTCCTCCTTTTGGAATCAATAAAAAAAAGGACAATTATGAAAAATAACAAAAAGACATGAAAGCTTCTCCTAAAATCATGAACACATGCTTAGTATTTCTTCTCCTATCAAGATGCCTTCTAAAAAATAAGCAACAGCATTGTAAATTCAAGAGGCATTATATAAAAGAATGAACCAAGTTCACAAATTTCTCTCCCTTTTAAAATCAATTGAGGGTAGAAATATTAAATAAAATTTTATTCCAAAGTCAATTACTCCGCCTAAAAGGATAAACAATATGCATAAGAGAGATATACAACAACAAATGAATAAGGGAATCAATTTCATTCAGACATGAAATTCATATATAAATGTATGTAAATCCCCATAAAATCAAGCTTCTTTTTCTAATATGAAATATCAATAAGAATCAATGAGATAAAATCATTCAAATAAAATTCAAACAATAGAGATACCAAAATATCAAATATTAGAAAATAAACATCAATTGTTGACAACTAAGTAATGATACCAAATAATAGCAAAGTCACATAAGCACGATATCAACATGACCAAATTTAGCGAACATGCTAATGGGGATCAAGAAAGTGAATCAATTCTATAAATACTCCCCTATGAGAAAGACTTTAACAACTCTTTCATACAACATGCTCGATGATCAATTCTTCTCAACAAAAGACAAACAACATAGTCTAAAATAAGTTTCATTTAACAATATAGTCCTAGAATATGTGTAATCCATACTCAAAAAGTATTTAATAAAACTCTAATAAATTATAATCAAAGGACAAACAACATATCTTAGTCAACAAAATAATGATAATCTTTTACGAGACTAAATATTATTTACTTCATATCTAGCAAGAAAATTACATCTAAATAATCAAAAAGCCATATAATAAGCAAAATAGATCCATGCCAAAATAGATATACAAAGATTTCTCATGGCATTAAAACAAATAACGATGCAAAAAATCAAATACAAACTTTTTAAACTCCTTCAAGATATATGATTTCTATAAACTATAGCAATATTGTAACTATTTCAATATATAATTTAAAAAACAAATGTTACCAAATATGCAAATTTTTCTTTCTTAGATTCAAGCAAAGACATATTAGTTGCTCCAATTTAAATTAGAAGCAACAATTGCTTCTTGAATCACACCTACAAATTTCAACCAAAAGATTTGATACCCATTTCTTGGGGCCTTCATTGTTACTGAGTAAAGATTTCGAAACCCATTTAATTTAATTCCAACATTCTAGGATTCATTATTGGAAAATAATAGTATCAATTTTATGAACAATTTTACCACAAGAATAACATATAACTAATTAGAAATCCTCTTTTGAAGTTTTTGTTTAATCATACTTTTATAACTCAAATTAAATGTAATTAGATTGCTTATTAATTCTGTTTGCTTCCGTTACATGCTAATAGATCCTAACAACATGGACACCAAACATGAATAACTACAAGACACATGGACAACATGAATGGTGATATGTGACCTACACTAAACAATGGACATCTATTTTCTATTATAATATTCATAATTAAAAAAAAAATATTTTAATTATTTTTAATTAATTGCTTTAAATTTAGTTTTGCAACAGGAAGTGGGCGTGCCGGAGTGGTTATCGGGCATGACTAGAAATCATGTGGGCTTTGCCCGCGCAGGTTCGAATCCTGCCGCTCACGTTTTCTTTTTTCTCTTTTTATATTATTTTTCCTTTTCACTTTTTTTTTTCCTTTCCTTTTTTACTTTCTTTCTTTGATAATAGAATGCCATAACTATTTTTCAATTATTTTTCGTTAGTTTTTTTATAAAAGAAACAAAGAGGATTTAATCTATTCTTCTTCCTTATGTTTAACTCTAGATCTACTATTTTTCGAGTAGATTTCAACCCGTTTTTCGATGAGTGCACGTTAAAGATCGGAAGTTGTGTTAACCTTGGAGAGTAATCGACTTTGACGATTTAGCACCGAGGTCACGTCGATCTTATTTTTAAAGTAATGGATTTATCCACAACATAACTATCAACATTAAAATAGAGACGAAATAGTACTCCATAAAAATGAAAATGTATAAATAAATGACTAAAGAAAATTTCATGTGAAATTTTGATGGAAAGGAAAATAAAAGAGCAAGTTGAAAGAGGTAATAGAAATTGGGGGTTAATAATTTGATGGACGAAAGGAAGAAGATCAAGAGAACAGGAAAGATGAAAGGAGAAAAAAGAAGTCACCTTAAAATAAATTAATTTTAAATTAATTAATTAATTGACCAATGCAACAATACATCATTGCTAATTTTATTGTCCATTGGGTTCTGTTAATCTACTCACATAATCAAAGAACCATTTAGAACTATTTCTCAAATCTCACAATTAATTTTTTTAAAAAAATTCAAAGACAAAAATATATCTAACTCGAAATATTGAAAGATGATGAATAAAATAAAAGAAACAATTAATATGAATGTTAAAATGTCCAAATAAAGGTAGAGATCGACGAAGATAGAGATAAGACAGAAGCAGAAGTTGAAAAATAGAACTTAAGACTTTGATAAATTTATATATTATATTGAATAATTAACTTCATCACAGTAGAACACAAAGGCAAATAAATAGACACCAACAAATTAAAAAAAAAAAAAAATTAAAAAATACTATAAAAAAAATACAAACGAGGAAAGAATAAACATCAATTATGCTAGCAATAACTAAGGCATTTGAGGTTCGTTTTAACTTATGTGACAAAAGTTAATATATGCATGTGGATAGAGATATTAAATTGGAATAATTAGGGGGTTTTTTGGGGTAATTTTTTTTTTTACTTTTTTGTTTTGTTTTGTTTTGTTTTGTTTTGTTTTGTTTTTGTATGTTTTTTTTTTGTTTTTGTTTTTACAAAACAGCTTTATTGGATAGCTAATTCATTTTTCTGTTTTTTAAATTTTAAAAATATATATTTTTTAATTTCTAAAGAAAATTCAAAAACTATATAAAATGGTTTTAAAAGTACAACTTTCACATTTGTCTGTTTTTTGGTTTTTGCCATACCCATACTACAATTAGTATTAGAGAAAAGAGCTACCTACGTAAATCATTTTTCAAATATTATTTTGATATTTAAAGTATCTTATTATTATTTTAAAAAATTAATTGAAAAGTTTAATTGCTAAAACTATGACAACTTTATATGGTGATTCTATTGATAGACCCACATTTTTTTTTATGGAAATATGTATGGAAAAATAGAATGAAAATGTTTATGCTTGCTATGGATTTAACATTGTATATATTTGTGAGCATGATTTGTCAAAATTGCAATTGAATAAGGAGTTGCATACTTTTAATGTCAAAGCTATAAATATCATATACTGTGCATTGGATAGAAAAATATGTAATACAATTTTACATTTTGATTATGCATGACATTTGGAATTTTCTTGATTATAGGTACAGTGTAGAAAATTCTCATTGTACTACTAATGATTTATTTGATGTATAGGAGAATTATAATTCTTAAAGTCAAGGAAAATTCCATAAAGTAGAGAAAGAAAAATATGATGGATCCTTGTTGTGCTTAATGATTCATTCGAAAAATAATTGTGGTGATGAAAATGACAAAAATGAGGTAAATAAGGAATCCCCTTCTTATGATGAATTGTATGAGACTATTGATGATATTCAATTAGATTTAGAAAAAAGTTAACTCTAAATATATGAAATTATCAAAAAAGTTGAGAATGAATCTTTGATAGATGAAAATTTTTATTTAAAGAATAGGACTCTTAACACATTGTTTCATAATTCTTGTAGTGATCAGAAAATTGACTTGAATAATAAAATTACTTTTCTTGAAAAAGAGAATGATGAATTTAGATCTTTATCATGTAATTTGAAAGTCGAAGTGAATATCTTGAGACATGAAAATGAAAAACTTAGGTCTTTCTCTTTGGAATTAAGTGATGAAATTGCTAGTTTGCAAAATAAAATTGTTGAGTTGGAAACTAGTAATACTTCTTTAGAAAAAGAAAAAAAATCTCTTTTGTGGACAAAATTACATTTCTTGAATGTAATGTTGATGAGAAAAATAATCTTTTGCATATGCTTAAAGAAAGATTTTTTTGCTACAAAGAAGCTTGAAATTGCAAAAGAATCTATTAAGAAATTGACTATTGGTGCACAAAGTCTAGATAAGATTATTGACATAGGTAAACCTTATTTGTCTCAAGATATCTTGTCTAATGTATCTAATTTATTGAAGCTAAATTTGTGCTAAAGCATGAAAAAGTTAAATATATTCATGAAAATTCAAAGTGTGTGCATAAACAAAATCATGTTAAACCAAAATATGCTCATAATGTGAATTTTATGTCTAAGCATAATATGAATCAATAAGCTTCTACTTATATTTAATTTATTGAAGAGTGTGTGCATAAACAAATTAAAGCCTCTAATTATATCTAATTTATTGAAGAGTGTTTCTAAACTACATACCTTTGATGAATTCTCCCAATTTCAAGCTGTTCTTCATGTAGTTTCCGCTCCAATTCAACAATAAACCACCAAGAAACCTTTTCTATTATTCTTAATTTTGAATTTGAGTGGTGGAACTCAGATTGGAGTGAATTTGTGAAGGAAAAAGTGGGTTTTTAGATAATGAACAAGCTTTATGTAGGAAACCTATTTCTAGCAGCCGGCCTCTCGTTCCTTGGCCAAATTGGAATAAATTTATCCACTTTTTTCATGCAAGCATTGAAAGAGACATCTCAAGGCCACCTCAATTGTGTGAAAAAGTGGGAAGATCCCACTCAAATCTAATTTCCAATTTTGCATATTTAAATTCAAATTTTAATTAATTAAAAAATTAACTAAAATTTGACTTAATTAATTCATAATTAATTAAATTTAAAACATTAAAATTCAATTTCTCAAATTGAATTGAAATTAATTTGTTTTTTTAATTAATTAAACATATTTAATTATTTATATAACAATTCAATATCAAAATATTAAATTGATCACACACTTAATTTTAAACATGAATCCTATTCATGTAATATGTAAATCAATATTTAAATATTATAAACTCTCCAATTTTGTTTAATTTCGATAAATTAAACGTTTAATTATATCAAATATAATTATATAAATCCTAATTTGATTTTGGACTTATTCAAATTGAAACTCCAATTTCAATTTGAACAATTCAAATTGATATCGTTCCAAATTCACTAAATTTATTAATTCAAGGTGTTTATGTTTTACAAGCTAGTACAAGGACTTTATAGACCTACTGATCATGAACTCCAACGATTTAAGATTAATTGGCTAAAACTCTTTCGACCAAATTAATCAATATTCATTAACTATCAAGTCACACCACTATAGCTCGATAGTTGAACTCTCCTCACTGTAGATATATTTGTGTCTACTTGATTTAACCATAATCAGTAAGTCGACCGTTCACAGGTTGTTTGTAATAACGGTTGGGTCAATATGTTGTTTTACCCCGATATTACATCTTGCTCCTTAAGTTCTACTGATCCTCTAATGAACAATTGGTTTGTGATTCAATCACTAAACCGAATCCCTCTCTGACCAATGAGAGGGTGAGGCCCTTGTTCAAGACCTATATTCAGTAATTAAGATAATAACCTTTCTTCTATCCCTAAATTGGGTAGGCGTGAATTTCTTATTGCACCCTATGTCCCCCAGCTATCTACCTGGTCTTACCCCTGAAATGGGAGGTTTATTATACCGGCACTGTTGAGCCAACCCTAACCTATGCAATAAGGATAATCCCAAATAAACAGGAGTTCATAGTTAGCTCAGGATTAAGATCGAGTTACTTAGGCCATCTAAGCGAAATAGTCAGTCTTAAATCGTAAACAACGATATAAAGTAAGAGTAACTTATTTTTCGTTTCGATCTTACGTAAACTCATTGCATAGGTGATAACTAGTAACAATACAAGTTATTTGTACCACATTCTTAAAATATGCGATAATAAATAGGAAGAAAATGTGCCGGTCATGGATAAATTGGTATTAAAAAGTAAATTTTTATAAAGATATCACAAACACACCCACTGACCGCATTTTATGGGCAAAAGAATGTCAAAGTCTATGTTTTATAGGAAAAATAGAAATCATCGCATGTGACAATCCTTCAAGGAAAGATGCGAACAACGCATGCCTCGGGATTTCTGAAATCGTACAGCAGATACTCTGACGTACATCCTGATCGTTGACCATGATGTAGCGTTGGCATTCTCACCTACCTTGACAAATGATAGCAACCAATTAGAGTGGGATTATCAAGGCAGACAAGCACATGGCTCTATAAATAGAGCCTCAGCACAACAAAGTGACATATAGCGAGCAAGATCAGAAAGCCTAACTTTTGCAGGGAACCTTCTATTCCACAACTTTAAATCCCCATATAGAAGGCCACCGGAGAATTTACTTGAGAAGGAAGTTCACCAATCCACTCCACGAGTCACACCACGCCGGCAGTTACTATTATTATAAATAAATATGATAACCAACTTACCATATCATATTTATAACCTATAGTTTTAATATTTCATCTCATAAAACATATAAACCATAGTTCTTTTTCTATTTCATGGTACTTAATGTAAATCTCATTTACATTAATCCTCCACTTTATGTAATACATCACATCGATCATATCATATATAATCGAATTTCCTTTTTTCAATTTGAACATTTCAAATCAACACCAAGAACTGATTCTCAACTTGAATCCATTGAGCTGCCAAGGGGACCTTATGAACCTATAACTTGAAACTCCAACAATACGTGAATAACTGACTAAAATCTTTAGTCACGGGATCCACCATCCGTTAACTGCCAAACACTCCACTAAAGATCAACAGCTGCACTCTCCTTACTACAGATATATTATATGTTTATTCAACCAAATAACAGTGCGATAACTCTTCACAAATCGCTCATAAGTACAGCTGGGTCAATAACCGTTATACCCCTGTAGTTACATCTAACTCTTTAAGTACCACTGATCCCTCTAATGATTATAAATCATAGTCCTACTATGACTGAGTCTTCTCTTCCAAAGAGAAGCTGTGGCCACTATGTTAAGATATGGAATCAGCCTTTAAGGGAGCCATCTATCTACTTACCCCTGCTTTGGGGAAGGAGTAAATTCCATCTTCTATAACTGAGTTCCCAGCTCTCAAATCAGACAAATCTCCAAAATGGTAGGCATGTTGAGTTGGAAAACTGGCCACTCTCACCCATACTAATCAAAGGACCTCCCTCAAAGACAAAAGTTCCCAAAACACTCAGGATTGAGGTCATATCACCTATGGTCGTTTAGGTGAGATGAAAATCTTAAGTATCAACGGCATTATATACAGAGATTAGCATCTCGTGGTTCAGTCTTATACAAACTCTTTGTATAGGACACCCTCGCTTGCATGTCTCCACATGAATGGTCAGGATCTACCATTTGTAGTAGTTCACAGCACTTGCAAACCTCTACAAAGTGGGCTGTATCCATAGTGTCACAAGGATTAGGTATCCCTCCTTAATCCTTATACTACAAACCTATTTAAGTTATCACTTAAGGCATGATCCACTTGTATATCTCATATACATGCTTAAGTTTACATACAATAACCATGGAGCTTTGTTTATTGAATATGAGTAAATGCCAAATAAAATAACTCTTATTTTATTCATAACAATGTGTACAGTTTACAAACTACGAGACTCTGGGAGAATTATGACACCAATCCCAACAATCTCCCACTTGTCTTAATGCCTCGAGAGACTAATGTACAATACATGATAAATTACAAGTACAATATATAATAAACTAGGGCATACTCTATGCCCCAGTATCATCTCCCACTTGCCCTAGACATGATGCCACATTCTCGCAGACCTAGACTCTTCAGGTGAACCTCGAACACTTTAGTTGTGAGAGCCTTTGTAAATGGATCAGCAACGTTGTGCTCCGATGTGATCTTCGTGACTATCACATCATCGCGATGCAAAATCTCCCTGATCAAGTGGTATTTTTATTTTATATGCTTGCCTTGATGATGACTCCGAGGTTCCTTCGAATTTGCCACAGTTCTGCTGTTATCACAATAACGAGTAATCGAAAAATCCATATTTGGAACACTTCCAAATCTGTAAGGAATTCCCTCAACCAAACAACCTTCTTAGTTGCTTCACAAGAAACTACGTATTTGACTTCCATAGTGGAGCCTGCAATGCATCCTTGCTTGATGCTTCACCACACTACAACCCCTCCATTCAGAGTGAACACTGAACCCAATGTCAATTTACGAGAATCTCTATTAGTCTGAAAGTCAGAGTCTGTTTATCCTATAAGGATCAAATCCTTATCTTCACACATGAGCATATAGTCCCTCATTCTCCGAAGATACTTGAGGATCGTCTTGACTGCCGTCTAGTGATCAAATCCTAGATTGGACTGATAACGATTGAAAATCCCTACTGCATAGTAAATGTTGGGTCTGGTACACAACATTGCATACATTAAGCTTCCAACAGCTGAAGCATAGAGAACCCCTCTCATTTCCTTAACCTCTTGAGGTGTATTAGGACATTGATCCTTAGACAAAACGATTCCATGATTGAAGGGTAACAAACCCCTCTTGGAATATTGCATCCTGTACCTGATCAACATTTGATCGATTTATGATGCCTGAGATAAGGCTAACCTCTTGTTCTTACAATCCCGAATGATTTGGATTCCTAGAACATATTGTGCCTCACCCAAATATTTCATTTGGAACTGGGCAGCTAGCCACTTTTTAATGTCAGTCAGAAACCCTACATCATTCCCAATGAGTAGGTTATTATCCATATACAGTACAACTATTGAGCTGTTGATGATCTTCTTGTAAACACAAGGCTCATCAACGTTCTGATCAAAGCCAAACGATTTGATCGTACTGTTAAATCTAATATTCCAAGATCGACACGCTTGTTTCAGCCCATAAAGGGACCTATTAAGGTTGCAAACTCTTTGTTCTTGATTTAGAACTATGAACCCCTCTAGTTGAGCCATATAGATGGTCTTCTCAAGATTACCATTAAGAAAGGCAGTCTTGACGTCCATTTGCCATATCTCATAATCATAAAATGTTGTTATGGACAAGAGTATCTTGATTGAAGTACATAGACTCCATCTCCTGGTTCATGGCCTTAATCCACTCATCCTTGTCAACATCCTTCATTGCTTGCTTAAAAGACAATGGATCATCGACCCCTCAGAAATGACGTTTTGGGCTTCAGTCAAACCCATGTATGGATCCGGTGGGTTCATAACCCTCCCACTTCATCGAGGCAGTCTCAACTCTTGAGTTGGTTGACTAGATGCATCGACCTCAACAACTTTTGTTGATCTGTCAGTCTTTTCAACAACTCTTGTTGAACTCTCAGTAGTCTCAGTCTCACTAGAAATCTCACGTAAAACAAGCTTACTTAGTGGTTTATGATCCCTGATGTGATCTTCTTCCAAGAACATAGCATTTGTAGAAACAAACACTTTGTTCTTACTTGGATCATAGAAGTATCAACCCCTCGTTTCCTTGGGGTAGCCTATAAAGAGGCAAACTTTCGAACGCGGTTCCAACTTCTTCGTGTTAATTACAAGCACGTGGGCCGGACACCCCCAAATCCTGAAGTGGCGTAAACTACCTTTACGGCCTCTCTACAACTCAAAAGGTGTTTCAGAAACACTTTTCGAGGGAACGTTATTCAGAATGTAGCAAGAAATTTCCACTGCGAAACCCCAAAACGAGTCTGGAAGATGAACATAAATCATCATAGACCAAACCATGTGCAACAAGGTTCTGTTTCTCCTTTCTGATACACCATTCTACTGAGGTGTACATGGGGTTGAGAGTTGGGATGTAATTCCATGTTCTATCATATAGTTATGGAATTGGATGTCCATATACTCTCCACCACGATCAAATCGTAGTGTTTTTATCTGCTTACCTAACAAGTTTTCAACTTCAGCCTTATACTCCTTGAACTTGTCAAGGGCTTCAAACTTAAGTTTCATTAGGTAGAGATACCCGTACCTTGAATAATAATCTATGAAAAAGATGAAATATTCCTACCCACCTTGAGCTCTAACACTCATTGGACCAAAGAGGTTTGAATGTATAAGCTCCAAGGCTTGCTTGGCTCTATAACCTTTTCCAGTAAAAGGTTATCTGGTCATCTTGCCTTCGAGGCATGATTCACACACCAGCAAGGAGTTTTCTTCTAAACTCTTTAGAAGTCCACATTTCACTAACTGCTCAATCCTATTGAGGTTGATATGACCTAACCTTAGATGCCAAAGATGGGCATTTTTCTTAGGAGAAACCTTTGGTCTTTTAGCTGTTGTTGCCGTATTGAACATTCCAGTATTAAACAAGGCTTTTATGACTAACGACCTTAGTACATATAAGTTACTTTCCATTGAATCAAAACCAATCTCCATCCCATTCTTGAAAATAAACACTTTACTCTCAGAAAAGGAGACGGTATAACCTTGTTCAATGAGATAAGAAACCGAGATTAAGTTCCTCTTGATATGAGGTACTACGAAAACATTATCCAGTAACAGATAACGTTTCTTGTCCAAAAATAACTTCAACCTACCTATAACAACAGCTGAAACAACCTCACCAATACCGACTCAAAGAGTCAACTCTCCTTGTGGCAACGTTTGCCAGGAACTGAATCATTGGTAAAAGGAACTAACGTGATTAGTAGCACCCGAATCAAGGATTTAGACAGAATCATCATTCTCTACCTAACACGTCTTCAAGACCAATAAATCATATTTACTGTCTTTAGACATCCTCTTCTTTTGGATAGTAGTGGGATTAGTATCAGAACCTAAATAAGCTCCAAGTTCCATTTTAGAGAAAATTTCTCTTCTATGAACTTTAACAGAGTCAGCAACACTTGCTTCCTCTTCTTGGAGTTTAACTTGGGAATGACACTACTGGTTTTTTCATCCATCTCTTTGTGCTCGAAAAGTGAGAACTGACGTTCAAACAAATCTTGCAACGAGTCCATGATCTCACGTGCAATGACTATGTTCTCAACCGTTTTGGCCAAAGCATCAGATATGCTAGCCAATATGTGAAGTCGGGCCAATGAATTAGCCTTCATCCACCCCTCATATGCATTACGAACATTTCACGGTGCATCAAGGGGTTGGGACTTGAGGATATTCCTCAACCATGACAAACTCGAGGTCGTTTACCACGAAATACGTTTTACAAGACTCTTTCCACTGTATGTAATTGGTCAAATTAGAGGCATTAAATGGAAATCAAACATATTGTTGAAAACAAAAACACATTGATCTACGTAAGGTTTTAAGCAAATACTAGTTGAAAAAAAAAAAAACAACATCCAATACAGTTTAGCAAAACTAACATATACCCCGTGAGACATCTAGTTTTGCAATGACGCTTCAAAGGTTTAGGACAAAAGCCACCAAAGGGTGGTCAATTTATCCCTCCTCTGAATTGAGACATTCTCAACGAGCCATTAATACTAGAAAAACTTTTGCTCCTATAACGAGTAGCCATCATTTATTTGGTCAAGAAATCATTAACTTAACAATTTCCTGTAAGTGTGACCCACCATTTTAGGCCCTAGAGTTCCGCCCCAAGTAGCCAATCCAAAGGAAAAAAATTCGATTGGGACAAAAACTAAAGTGGATCTATCCATTTCTGAAGTTCACCTTGATATTGACCAACTACACAAAACCCATCCGAAGAAGCATGCTCCCAGGCGCCATGAGGGAGTATAAAATGATCTCACAGTGTGAACTAATGATAGAGACTGTAGGACGTGTTGACACACGCCCTTCAACCACTTACTATAATCTCTCTCTCCGTTCACCTTGATATTGACTCATGCAAAAACCATCCGAAGGGGGATGCTCCCAGGGCACCACGAGGCCAAGCATGAATCTCACGTCATGAACATTCAGGGAGAAACGTGAGTGGAATCATTGACATATCAAACACATCTCTTCCTCCCACTGAGTATTTTATAACCTAGGGTTTAGTTTACTTAGAAAAAACACGGCTAAGAATTTTAACTAAGTGACTTTTTAGGTATGCCCAAAAGTAAATTTTACCTTAGATAGTTTAACAACTTTTAATCATCATCCATTAAACTCTTTAATAGAGTCTTTGATCAACTGTCGCATGCTTGCAGAAAATCTATCTCATTCACCTTTCCAGGTAGGCTCCCAGGTAGGGGTGTTCCATTTCCTTCAACTTAAGTACCCTAGTCTAGACAGAACCCACCTTAGACAAAAGGTCCATTATAGATAGATTTAATACAATTTTAATCTTTTATGCCAATCAATTTAATCCTATTAAACCGATTTAAAAAGATTAAATTAGGTTGTTAATCCCATTTGAACCTTGAACTTAGGTCTATCTCAATCCAATCTTAAAACCCTTTTAAAACATGAGTTTGCCTAAGTTCGCATGCAACTCTTTCTTATCAATTTTAGTTGTAATTTCTATTATAACACTTATAACAGAAACAACCAAAACAATTCACAACGTAAAGCAAATACATACAAGACATTCATAAAGCTTACAAACAGCCTAAGTGTCATGCTCTATGCATTGTTCATTCATTGCTACTTTTTATATAACTTTTATATAAAACAGCAACGAACCAAGCAAACATGCTTCCAAACACCCTTATACTATAACACTTAAAATATAAAGATGATGCATGAATATTCTTACTGCATGCATAAATATAACTCTTATTTTCATGATGCATGCACATGCTTTCTTGTAATTTCATCATGCCATAATATAATACTTATAATACATGCATGAATAATTGCATAACCTAAGGTGGATTTAAAATCTATATATCATACACCATGCCATATAAATGATGCTTAATTTTATGAAGTGGAAATATGGATGATATGCGTTGATGAAATTGCATTGTACACTCAAGTTTCCTCAGCGGAATCCAAGTGTAAATTCCTCTAAGTTTCCTGGTAAGTCCAGGGTCGAACGCAGGGACTTGTGAAAAAAGATTGCATTGGTAATTTTTATGAAAGCCTTACAGTAACCAAATAAATAAATTGTTGGTTTGTTGTTGATTACAATGATGAAAAATAAACAAATGCGACGGAGTTCGAAAAGAGTTGGTAAACGGGAGATGTGATAAATATGCGGTAAACGGGTTGAGAAAAGTTTCGGCTAACATTTCCTAGGATGCATTCATGCTATGCGATCATGCAACATGCATACAACAGTAAACCACCTGTCGGTGCGAATTCCATGGCTTCTAATGCTAGAACGCATGCGATAGCACTAAGTCTATAGGACCTACACATAAGTCTCTATTCTTATTTATGTGATGACGAAATGACACACACACAAATAAGGCGATCACATAATATCATTCCCATCTCTAGGATGCATGCGATGCAGGTTGATAAACAGAGCTTATGTCTAAGTCTCTATCTCTTGTTTGTGCAGTTCTAATCTTGCTCTCTCGAGTCCATATTCTAACCTAGCTCTCTCGAGTCATTAGGTTCTTTCTTTAGACTCTCTCTCGAGTAGCTCTAAAGGGTATTTGGTACAACATAAAACAAGACAATCACAAGTAATGAACTTCCTAGGTCATGTTAGCTTAGATTTCCTCAACTCATTCGACTAGTTTAGCTACTCATGCGTGCTAAGAGAGTGAATAGATGTAGAAATAGAACTTCCATTGTATAAACATGAAGATGAAGTACAAAATAACAATGCAAGTATAGAATAAAGGGCTTGGAAGCAATCTCTTGCTGCCCAGGCTTTTACATTGATTTCTACTCGTGCTCAAAAGATAATCTCGCTCTCACGGCCTCATAGTCCAATATGATGAAGTCAGCTGGGAGGATAAACTTATCAATGGTTATCAGCACATCCTTCACCTTTCCCTCTAGATGCACCAGAGATCTATCGGCCAGTTGAAGAGTCACTATTGTGGGCACAAGTTGCCCCACGTTCAGCTATCTAAAGATTGACAGAGGCATCAAATTTATGCTGGTTCTAGCTCCCAGGTCACACAGGGATTGCCCGATGTACAGTCCTCCTATGGAGCAAGGAATTGTAAGCTCCTAGGATCACTCATCTTCGGTGGAATTATTGATTTGGAACTTTGCGTTAATGCCACCGTGGCAAATTTTCTAGCTCTCCTCTTCTTAGTTACCATATCCTTCAGAAACATTGCATAGGAAGGAATTTCCTCAATCGCTTCACTGAAAGGAATATTAACATGTAATTGCTTTAACATAGATAGGAAGCGTTGGTACTGTACCTTTTCGTTCTTTTTCTTCCTTAGTCTCTACGAGAAAGGGGGTAATTGCACTTTCACAATTCCCGTCTCA
Organism: Benincasa hispida; assembly: GCF_027475165.1. Classification (NCBI taxonomy): domain Eukaryota; kingdom Viridiplantae; phylum Streptophyta; class Magnoliopsida; order Cucurbitales; family Cucurbitaceae; genus Benincasa; species Benincasa hispida. Next base: position 15,781,700 of record NC_143484.1, on the reverse strand, counting down.
GTTGGCTTTGAGGTTGACCCAACCTCTGGTTCTACTGTTTCTTTTTCTCTTTCTTCTTCTTGTGTCACTGCAATCTCATTTTCAGCCACAATGGAAGCTGTCCGACTAAGTGAGAACTTGTAGAAATATAAGTTATTTATACTGCTTTATTTAGATATTGCAGCCAAAGAGAGAAAAGTTGCATCAATTGTATGAAAATTGGCTAAGAAATGCGAGAAGTATAAATTGTCGTCAATACACCCATTGACACCATTGCGATGGTAGAAAGGAATATTTCAAGTCTGTTTTGCAGGAAATCAAGTCACCGCATGCGTTCATGACTCAAGATAAAAAGAACAACACATCTACGTCACATTGCGCCCATCATCCAGGAATGAATAGATGATCAACGCAATGACGGCGCATGTGATAATCGATCTAGAGCTTAAATTCAACCGCATGCGGTAACCAAAAACAACACCGCATGCGGGCAAATGATCGAAGATGCAAAAGAGCAACGCAAATGGGGAGGATCCAGACACGTGTACAGCTAACCATTATGCATTTCTGACAGGATTGATCGTGTAACAGAAGGAATATTCACTCCACCATTTCCGAAATTTCCATAACAATAAAGTGGGGTCCACACTGCAGAGAGTCAAAGCTGAGCCTATAAATAGCCTCTGAAATTCTATTGGAAAATATACTTGATATGGGCATATTTTGATATTTTTATATTGAGAGAGAGACTGGTCTAAAGAGCTTGATCGGAGAAGATTGAGGAAGATTTAAGAGAAAAGGCCGAGTGGTGAGTCTCAGGGTAAATCCTTTCAATCCCTACCATTGAAGCTCTGTACCAAGGTCACTTCTACCGAACGAGCAAGCCTGAGAGGGAAGCTCTTCTCTACATTCATTCCATTCGCCGGCAAGCAAATCCACCATCCAGATTTGTGTCAAGACGTTGGCACTCTTCTATATCTGTTTCTATCTCTTTCATCAATTGTATTCATCTTCTTAATATCTATCATTCACACCATGTATCAGACGCTAAATGTTAGTATTGAATGTCATGATCATTTTCATCTCCATCTTTCTGTTTATTTTCGTTCCTCCATGAGCCGCTTTCTCCATGATGTTTTCTTAATCCATTGGTAATTAGAATGAATCTAACAAGTAAATTAATTTGAGTTAAGGAAATAAATATGTTTAGCTAAAGCATGCTAGACGACATCTTCACTTGTGAGAACAGAAGTGAAGGTGCCATTCCTCCTGTCGAGAGAAGGTTGGAAGAATGCGTTAACTAAAGCGAGAAATACTTCTAGAGATGGAAGCAACCTTGCGTTCATTACGTTCATCCCTGTTTCACCACAGAGATGTAGGAACACGACCGATCACGAGGTGTATGTCAAGGAAAAGCGGGACCGTAGTTATGTCTTTAACACAATTAATAACGTGCGATGTTTATACTAGTTATCTTTTCTATTTCTGTTTCATACATAAAGACTTGCCACTGCATAACACGACCCTTTGTATAATTTTCACAGTCAGTCTCAAACTCAGTCTCATGTATCAGTATCCTGTATCTTGTATCATAATAGCTTAGGTTTACTTTTATCCCATTTTATTTTATTATCGCAACTTTACTTTACTGCAATCTAATTTCCTGTACAAACATACACTTTTATTAATTGAAAAACCCTCGGTCGCATATATCACAAACGTAACACATTAACTAAGCAATCCCTGTGTTCGACCTCGGATCACACCGAGAAACTTGCGTTGGAATTATACTTGGTTTCAACGTAAGGAAACTTGTGACAACGTATAGCATACTACAAGCATTTCATTAATAACGCATACATCTAGAAGTAGTATTGCATAAAGTCTGAATAAGCATAACACAACATCCACATTCCATTTCCATCTTTCAAGTCATCAAGTTTATGGCAGCTTCAGCTTATGTGGTCCATCATCCATCACTGTCCATATGCTTATTTAGAACCATCAAATTAACCGTTACACTAAGCTTCTTCTTTTCTCCCTCCACAGTCTTCCCACTTCGCAATGTCACAGCATGGCATTGCTTTTTATCTGATCCCCCCGGGTTGCATGGAAGTTCAGTTGAACTTAACAGAGCCCCTTATAGTCTACTCTTCAGCTCACTCGCAATCTGGCCCATCTGTAGTTCTAGATTGTGGATGGACGTAGCCTGACTTTGAAGCACCGTTTCATTTTCTCTATGTATTGCTTCAATAGGCTTTCCAAAGAAGAGGATTGTGGTGGTTGTGAGCTACTTGCTTGATTGTTTGTCTGACCGTTGCTGCATGGGAAGAATCCTGGTGGCCGTTCTTTCTGCGCCACAGGTTGGAAATTCTATTGTTGATTCTTCCAAGCAAAATTGGGGTGGTTTCTCCACCTAGGGTTGTAGGTATTCGAAAAGGGATTATTTTTTACAAAATAAAATAGATTTGGATTTTGCAAGCAATCTTCCATTGCATGCTCATCACCGTAAGTCGTACACCTTACGGTGTTTTGACTGATTGCATTGATTTGCCCATTTTGCGATGTTGGGCTGCTGAAACCAATCCCTGGATTAAGTTCATCATTGCGGTCATCTGGTTTTGTAGTGAAGCAATAGCACCATTACTTGCGTCATTATCTTGAGTCTCAATCTCTGGTCACACTCTCTCCAATCCTCATGGTTCTTGGAAATGCGATCCAAGATATTCTTCGCCTCGTCATACGTTTTATCAAGCAGACCACCAAGGGCTGCCGCATTGGCAACGGTCTGTGAAGTGGGATTCAAACCATGATAAAAAATTTCCATCTAGAGGCAGTCTAGCAACCCATTGTGTGGACAATTCCTGAAAAACCTCTTAAACCTCGCCCAGGCATTGTTGAGCGATTCGTCCATGCCTTGTTCAAAATTTGTAATCAATTTCCTTCGTCTGCCATTCTCAGTAGGTGGAAAGTATTTCTTCATAAACTTCTCCATGACCTATTCCCAACAAGTGATCGCTCCCGGTTCGAGAGAATACGTCCATTTCTTAACCTGATCACAGAGAGAAAATGGGAACAAAGTTAGTCGTGTTGAATTTTATGTTCTAAAACTCGTAGTTTGTAAATTAATAAATATATTATGTTTTGTTTTTCGATAAAATTGTTATTGAAATTGTAATCTTAAATCCAATAAACTAAGGTTCTGAGGCTATTTAATGTAATTTGAACTTTATGTAGTGACATAAATGTGGATCAAGTTAAAATATATAGCCAAAATGATCTATAGTATATAAATAAGGTTGGGCGCCTTATTCTGGGGACACTATGGATGCGACTCACTTTATAGATAGTACAAACGATGTGATCCTGAATCGTTCATATAGAGATATGTGAGTGGAGGTATCCTATGTAAAGAGTTTACATAAGACTGAACCATGAAATAATCACTTTTTACATTCTAAATACCGTTTTATGTATAAAACTGATTTCGTTAATTGATGACCTAGGTAACTTAATCTTAATCCTGAGCTAACTATGAACTCCTGTTCACTCAAAATTATCCTTAGATCTGCATAGGTGAGGGCAGCTCAATATCGCTGGCCCAATAAGCCTCCTATTTCAGGGGTAAGATTAGGTGGATAGCTGGAAACATAGGGTGCAAGACGGAATTCACTTCTACCAGTTATAGGGACAGTAGATAGGTTGTTCCATTTAGTGCTGAATCCAGGTCTTGAACAAGGGGCCCCACCCTTTCCTTGGCCCGAGAGGGATTCGGTTTATAGGTTGGACCTTAAACTAATTGTTCATTAGAGGATCAATGGAACTTAAGGAACAAGATGTAGTCTTGGGGGTAAAATGGTTTTTATGACCCAACCGAGATTACAAACAACCTGTGAAGGATTAACTTACTCATCATGGTTATATCAAATGGACACAAATATATCTATAGTGAGGGAGTGCAACTACGAGACTTTAGTGGAATGACCCATTAGTTAACGAATGTTGATTAGCTCTGTCTAAAGAGTTTAGCTAGCTAATCTTGGATCTTTGGAGCCCATGATCTATAAGTCCATTAGGTTCCCTTACTAGCTCATATGGAATAAACTTAGAATAGTATGATAGAATAATTTGAATTGTTCGAATTAGGTAGAGAGAGAAACCGACAAGTATATGTGATATAGTGGTCGGGTTTTTTTTAGCTTAGAGATATAGCTTTAATATTTAAATGTGATTTAAATATCAAGAATATGAATACGTTCATATTCGGAAGCTCGAAAATGATGGAAATGGTCAAAGTTGTAAAAAGTCAAAGAGTTGACTTTTGACTTTGAAAAGTCAAAACTTTGACCGACCTTATATTCAAATGTGATTTGAATTTCGAGAAAATAAATGCGGATTCATGCTCGGGAGGTCAAAATTAGTCAACACGGAAAAAATCATAAAAAGTCAAAATGTTGACTTTTTGGTCAAAGTTTAACTTTGACCCAATGACTATTTTGCCCTTTGACTATAGTTAGTGGGAAAATCCAAACTTTTGTTGGATAATTTCACAAACAAAATAGTGGACTAGGTGTTGGATTATAGTGGAGACATTAAGCCCACTAAGATAGTTGAATATAGGTGTTGGATTTTTTATGCATTTAGTTCATGCAATTGTTGTATGGATTTTTCTATGAATTGGGCTTTCATTTGGAATGAAAAGAGTTTTTTTTTGAAAATTTGGAAATTGGTTTTCATATTTGGGCTGGAAAAATCACAACTTTGAAAGAAAGAGAAAAACTCAAACCTACCCAAATTCCATCTTATTTTCCATCTATTTTCTCTCTCTCGGTTTTCTTTATCCACCAGGTCCCACAAATCGGTTCTGAGTCCAGAGGATATTAGGTCAACTCTAGTGGTGGTCCGAAAGAGTTCGAGTCGAGATTCAACGAGGAAAAGCGGTTTTCGGAAGCTTCAAAGGTAGTATCCTACACTTTTAATTCATTGTTTTTCCCTTCATGATGCATGCTTATTTCCTTTAATTTAAGAGCAATTAGAGTGTAATTAGGTCCCAATTCTACTGCGTATGTCTCGTGTTCTATCATATGGTATCAGAGCATGCTAGAATTACTCCCAATTGCTTTTGGTGGGTGTTTTTTTCCTATCTATTTAAGTGTTGAATGAAATGGGGGACTAAAGTGGATTTATTATGATTTTGGCGTTTTTTCTCTTTAAATTTCTTATTGTTTGTAATTGCTTACTTGTTTATGATTAATGTGTGAAAACAGGTCTGTAAATTTGTTGGAGTCATTAGAGTTAAATTTAGGCTGTAAATTCTTTATTCAGGGAGAGAGAATAGCAGCAAATTGGAGAAAAATTGCATCTCAGACCTGAATTCAGCCTCCAGACCCGAGAGAAGCTTTCAGACCTGACTCTCCAGTCCGGATCCGACCCAGTTCGGGAAGCTCGCACGCGTGCCTGGCTTTGCATGCCTTCCCCGCCCGGATCCGATCCGTTCGCCCCCTCCGCTTCGTGCAGCCTCGCATGCCCGTTCGCCCGCCTGCCCGAGACCCGCTCCGCGACCCGCACGCCCACACCTCCATTGACCGTGCCAGCGGCAGTTGAGTAGCCAGTCTAGATGATCTAGACTGGTTCGTTTGACCTGGTTGAGCCGGTTTGACCGGTTCAGTTTGGTTTCTGGTGTTTTCGGGCTGGTTCGAGTGATTTCTGAGCGGTTCCTGATGGTTCAAAGTGTTTGAAGCCGGTTCAGGGAAGCTGGTTGCTGATTTTTGTAATAAATTAGTTATTTTTTTGTATTTAATGCAAAAATTAGTCCACTTTAGGTTTTTTTTACCTATTATGCATGTGATGTATAATGTTCTTTGATTATGTGTGCATATAGTATGCCATATAGTTTTAAAAGCCCACTATAGGAAAAACATGTGACATGCATTTGTTATATCTTATAAGTGTTATAAAATATATATACTATGCATGCTTAGTTTTAATATAAGTGTTATATTAAAGCATATTTGATTGAAGGAAGCATGTTATAGATGAATGCCCTAGGGTTATAATTGTTATAAAATAACCTAGACTTCTAAAATCTATAACAAAGTTAAGATGCATGCTCATTTAGAGTTAACCATCGAACAATCCTAATTTTCATAGAAAATAGGTCGATATCTTGTAAAACCAAATTTACAAGAAAACTCACCCGACAAGATCTTGGTAAAAAGTCAGATAAGATGACAAAAGTTGAAGGTTTTTAAGTTGACGGTTCATGGAACACCTGGAGATCGAGCCGGCGTCTGAGTTAGGTTAAACCGGTTTTATGAGCATGCGTGAGCGGTGTGAGGTAATAAAATTTGTTTATCACCTAGACATTGTAGGTTAAAAATTCAGTATAAAAGTTATACTCGGATGAATCACCTAGACTTAGGATATGTTTAGTTAGCCAAAATGTGTTACTAAGTATTTTATACCTCAACCGTCTAGAACACTTCAGCTGGAGAGAAGTAACGTACTTTTAGCTCACCGTGAGATTCATGCTTGGCTTTGGGACGCCCTGGGAGCGGACTCTATTTGGAGAGTGTTTGCATGAGTCAATACCAAGGTGAATAGGGGAAGTTGTTCATAGTAAGTGGGAGAAGAAACTGTGTCAACACATCCTACGGTCTCTTCCATTAGGTCGCACCGTGAGATTCCTATAATGCGCCGAATGTCTGCCTTGGAGCGACCTTACCAATCGGAGGGCTGTATAATAGGATTCGAAACTCTGCGAACTCTAGAAATAGATAGGGTCTCTCAGGTTCGTTTTCATTCTTGTATTATCGTACATTTTAACATCCTAAAACTTTAAAGTCAACAACTACAGTCATGACATTTTAACTTCTAAGTTCTTTCATGAGCAACGGATAAACTATCCCATGCCTCCATAGCAGAGGCACACATATTAATCACTCTGAATATGTTGCAACCAACACATTAAATATAACTTTCAAGGCACGAGAATTCTCTAACGATGGTTCGTCAACTCGAAATTTATTGTAAAGATTGTTGTAACAATTTGATTTTTCAATGTAGAAGGGATTGAGTTTTTTCTTGCATCCGAAAACAGAACATTGAAACTATTCAGCTCTAAGCAATGAAAATAGTCAAGTTATTATCATACCTAAGAGGAGATTGAGAAATGGATTAGACCAGTAGTGTTGAACTACTAAAGATCTTTTTGTGTCATTTTTTCTATCGATCTCTCTCATAAATAGTCTTGGAATTAACTTATTATTATATTTTATTTTGCATGAAATTATTTTCTATAATTTGATCTTGAAATTAATTATTTATATTTGTCTATTTATGTTGGTTAAATTTTTCTTTGCATATTCATATTATCAATATTATTATGAAAATTAAATTGGTTACTTTACTTTGTTTATGTCACTTTATTGGTCATTCTCAAGTGAATGCAGATTATGAAAATGTTGTCTAAATTACTTGTTTCCCAAATGTTTGTTAATTTTGCTTAATGAGAGTCACATTAGACATTTTTTTTTTTAATTAGTATGAATAAACCATATTCATCCACCATTAGAATTGTCATACTGAACCTATAATTAGTATCAAAGCTAGTTGCTCTTGTTTGCAGTAAAAAAATATTTTCATAAATAATTTCTAATTGATGCTTATTGTTTGAGTTCTTCACTCCTACAATTAGTATCAAAGCTATTAGTTCTTTTACATAAATCATTTTTAAATATATATTTTGATGTATAAATTATGATATTAATAATTAGAAAAGATACTTGAAAATCTTAGGACTTGCATGGTAGAGAATCTGAAAACATAAATGAAATTATGAATTAAGAAGTGATTAAATGAAAACAGAGTTGTATTTCATGTTTTCAAATATGTGTTTGGTAGTAGAATTAAGAAATTGAATTATAATTTAAATATTGTAAACTAGTTCTAGGTACCCATTAAATATTAGTTGACAATAAACTAATAATATTTATTTAAGAATATGGTTTTATGTTAAAAGATTGTATAATTATTATTTTGTAATATTAAGTAATGTCTAGGATAAATGGAAACTTTTGTCCATAGCGTTTTTATGGTTTATAATTAGAATTTACTCATATAGTTTGAGAAGAGATTCATAAATTGTTCCTATGATAGGGACTATTTAAGAAGATTTAACAAACCATAGGGACTATATATGAAGTTATATAAAATCATAGGAACTAAATTCTAAATTTTAAAGCCATATGAACTATTTTTAACTTTATCCAAACTATAGTAATCAACTTTTGAATTTATTCTAATTTATAATAATTACATAATACATGTTTTAATATTTTAAAAAAATGAATTGAGTTCATAACATGGCATACTATATTTCTAAATATTTTTATATTTATTTAATATAATTTTGCATTTTAATTTTTTTTTAGAAAGATATTGTAATTAAAGTGTGGGGTGGGGGAATCGTACCTCAAACCACGAGGTTGATAGTATGAAAACATAAAAATGTTGTTTTGAAAATTTATACTCTTTGGATCGCAGAATCTGAAAACAGTTTTTAGAAATAGAATTCAGGTTGTCTCCCAAACACATATTTGCTCAACTTAGTAAACATGAAAACATAAAACAGAATCCGAATTGTGAACCTGAAAATTCAAATTTTCTTTTATGTTTTCAGATACACTAAATTCAACAAATATATGTTTTGCAGACAACCTAGATTCTCTTTATGAAAAGTGTTTTCGAATTATGTTTTCCAAACTATGCAAATTCTGAAAAATAATATTTTTATATTTTTATTATATCTAGATTTTGAATTTTAAACTTTAGTATGTATAATTATATCAAATAAAGATAAAAACATTTAGAACTACAATATATCATGTTATAAATTCAATTAATTTTATGAAAAGTAAATAGGTATTATATAATGTATTATAAATTATATAATATACAAAATAATAATTATAAAAAAAGTTAATATAAAATATGTCAATAAATAAATTGATTATAGTTTTTTATCAACTAATATTTAGTGAGTAAGTATAATAAGTTATATAAATATCATCACATTTTAAACTATTGTACAATACAAGATAAAGACATGTACAATATATAATAAACTAGGGCATACCCTAGTATCTTCTCCCACTTGCCCTAGACAAGATGTCGCATGTCGTGCAGACCTAGACTCTCCAGGTGTCCCTTGAACACTTTAGCTGTGAGAGTCTTTGTAAATGGATTAGCAACGTTGTGCTCCGACGCAACCTTCGTGACTATTACATCACCGCGATGCATAATCTCCCTAATCAAGTGGCATTTCTGTTCTATATGCTTGCCTCGACGATGACTTCGAGGCTCATTCGAATTTGCCACAGCCTCATTGTTATCATAATAATGAGTGATTGGCAAATCTATATTTGGAACAACTTCACGATCTGTAAGGAATTTCCTCAGCCAAACAGCCTCATTAGCTACTTCACAAGCGGTTATGTATTCGGCTTCCATAGTGGAGTCTGTGATGCATCCTTGTGATGCTTCGCCGCACTATAGCCCTTCGATTCAGAGTGAACACTGATCCCTATGTCGATTTACAAGAATGTCTATTGGTCTGAAAGTCAGAGTTTGTGTATCCTGTAAGGATCAGAACCTTATCTCCATATACGAGCATGTAGTCTCTCATTCTTCGAAGATACTTGAGGATCGTCTTAACCATCGCCAAGTGATCAAATCCTAGATTTGACTGATAACGACTGACAATCCCTACTTCATAGTAAATGTCGGGTCTTGTACATAACACTGCATACATTATGCTTTCAACAGCTGAAGCATAGGGAATCCGTTTCATATTCTTTGAGGTATCTTAGGACATTGATCCTTAGACAAAATGATTCCATGCCTGAAGGGTAACAAACCCCTCTTTGAATCCTTCATTCTGTACCCGATCAACATTTGATCGATATACGATGCCTGAGACAAGGGTAACCTCTTGTTCTTACGATCCCGAATGATCTGGATCTTATAACATACTATCCCTCACCCAAATATTTCATTTGGAACTGAGCAGCTAGCAACTTTTAATGTCAGTCAGATACCTTACATCATTCCCAATGAGTAGGATATCATCCACATACAGTACCAGGAAAGCTATTGAGTTTTTTATGATCTTCTTGTAGACACAAGGCTCATCAACGTCCTGATCAAAGACAAATGATTTGATCGCAGTGTCAAATCTAATGTTCCACGATCGAGATGCTTGTTTCAGCCCATAAATGGACCTATTAAGCTTGCAAACTTTTTGCTCTTGATCTGAATCTATGAACCCCTCTGGTTGAGCTATGTAGGTGGTCTTCTCAAGATTACCATTAAGAAAGGCAGTCTTGACGTCCATTTGCCATATCTCACAATCATAAAATGTAGCTATGAACAGGAGTATCCCAATAGACTTGAGCATGATAACAGTTGCTAAAGTTTCCTCATAATCAACTCCTTCAACCTGGGTATAACCCTTTGCCACGAGACTAGCCTTAAAGGTTTGCATCTTTCCATCTACACCTCTCTTTCGCTTATAGATCCATTTACACCCTATAGGTCTTACCCCATCAAGCGGATCCACAAGCTCCCAAACATTATTGAAGTACATAGACTCCATCTCCTGGTTCATGGCTTTAATCCATTCATCTTTGTCAACATCATCCGTTTCTTTCTTAAAAGACAATAGATCCTCGACCCCATCATTAGAAATGACGTTCTGGGCTTCAGCCAAACCTATGGAGCGATCCGATCAGGATGTTTGTAATCATTAGAGAAACAACTAGAGAAAACTAGTAGGCATGGGAATTATTTTCGCAAACATGCTTTCTTTAAAACATTTATAATCAAAACAGCTTAAAAACATTTTAGTTCGAAAACATTTTAGCTACTCACCTCGAACGCTTAGGAACTTTTCACTCTAGTAGCTCCTTGGGTCCCTTTTTCACCCCTAGAATCCAGATTCAAATTACAACTTACTCATAGTTCTGAACCTTATTTGGAAACTTCCTTCTACAAACTTATTCTAAAATATCTTAGAATCTTACCCTAAACTTTCAGCTCCAAATTCCTCGTGGTTTGGCCGGAATCTCAAAATCTTCAAGCTGGCCCAGACTGATCCGACAGTCTGACCCTTCTGCCTTCTTCTCAACCTCCAGCTCAGTTCCTTTGAGCTTTTTCCTCTTGCAGCCCTACTCTGAAAACTAGACTTCCAGAGCTTTTAGATGGCTTTGAAATCACTCCAAACGCACGAGTAGATTGGAAGATCTCCTCGTCCAAAATTGACACATTCCTCTGAACCCTCACTGCCCTCTACTTTCTCTACGAAATTTATGATTTTTATGTAATTTGAAAATGAAATCCCAACTCCCTATTTATAGGCGTTCAAATTGCTCGTGGGATTGACAACACCTACTTGACTGCATGACCAAATGTTTAATCCTCTCTTTATCAACATAAGCTGACTTCACCTTGATTCAATGTGTTCTTCCCAAACGCATCCAACACAGTTTCTTAGTTTTAAGAATTTCTCTTAACGGACACGTAGATTTTAATTGAGGTTTGCCTTATGTCTTCAAGCTTTTTTTGTATTCAAAATAGGATTTTTAAATGCATAACCCACCCCAACGCGTCCAAATACATCGCCCAGAAGCTTTTCGGCCGTTCAATGCATAGGCAAGGCGTGGGCGTGACGTTCGAATCGGACAAAGCAAGGCTAGCATAGGCTCTCTCGCTCTTTCTACTCTTGGCAATGTCGCTCTCTCCACTCTCGGCAGTGTCGCTCTCTCCCACTTTCTCGCTGGTCTCGCTCTCTCCACTCTCGCTCTCCCCCCTTCTCGCTCAAAATCTCGCTTTCTTCACTCTCACTCTCTCCAGCAATCTCGCTGGTCTCGCTCTCTCCAATCTCGCTCTCTCTCTCACTCTCTCCAGCTTTAACTTTTCTCTCCACTCTCGCTCTCTCCAGCTTTCTCGCTGGTCTCGCTCTCTCTACTCTCGGTCTCTCCAGCTTTCTCGCTGGTCTTGCTCTCTCCCATCTTCTATCCAATCTCGCTGGTCTCGATCTCAATGATCTCGCTCTCAATGATCTTGCTGATCTCACTTTCAACGATCTCGCTCTTAGCTACTCAACTTATTTATACAAATTTAAATAGAGACACAAAATTAAGTGGAAAATTAAGACAATTTAAATAAGAAAACACACTTAAGTGTAAAATTGGGATTCGGGGTTCACATTGACCATCATCCATTAAACTCTTTAACGGAGTGTTTGACCAACTATCTCATGCTTGTAGAAAATCTATCTAATTTACCTTTCTGCATGCACCCTAAGTCCACATGCAACTCTTTCTTATCGATTTTAGTTCAATTTCTATTATAACACTTACAATAGAAACAACCAAAACCAAACACAACGCATAGCTAACACATACAAAGCATTCATAAATTTTACAAACAGCCTTAGTGTTATGCTCCATGCATTGTTTATTCATTGCTATCTTTTTATATAACACTTATACAAACAAGCAACGAACCAAGCAAAAGATGCTTCTATACACCCTTATACTATAACGCTTATAATACAAAGATGATGCATGAATATACTCGCTGCATACACAAATATAACTATTATATTTTCATGATGCATGCACGTGCTTTCATGTAATTTCATCATGCCATATTATAACACTTATAATACATGATGCATGAATAATTGCACAACCTAAGGTGGGTTTAAAAACTATATGTAAAACAATTTGCCATATAAACCACATACATCTCATGTATATTAATCAAAATGTTGATCAACCGAGAAAATTTGTCTCAAAATCCTCAAAACAAAAGCTAACTATTACAAAAATAAAGAGTCTCCAGTTCAAATAGGCGAACCGGGTCTTGAACTGTCTGGTTGAAGTCCATGTCTCCATTGATCGTGTACTAAAACATTCTGTGATCGTCTACACGAAAGAATAAACGTTTTACTCAATTGTTTACTTACGTTCCCAGAGCAACACAATCGTTTAGCAACGATCGTGTACCTTTTACTATGCAATGAAGCACGAGGTACACGATCGTGCAGCGCGCATTGCAACGCAAGCCTTATACGATCGTCTAAATGACTATGATGCAATAAAGCACGATTGTCTAAACGATCGCTGAGCGAGAGCCTTCGTGATCATGTACTCAGTAACTATGCGATCAACATGCTAACTACACGATCGTTTAGCACACGCGTCTTTTATTAAACGATGAACATCATATGCTCCTACTCGATCGGGCAACCAAAGCTATGCGATAGAGTAAACAATTTACCCAGCTAAATGATTGTTTAGTAAATACTACACGATTGTACAGAAAAATCTACACAATTGTTTAGTTAAATCCCAACGATTGTTTACCTTAGGTTACACGTCACGACCAACCCTTTGTCTTCTTCTTCGCTGTGAACCACATCTCCATGCTTCGAAACACTTTAAATTACAGATTCGATTCCATGTTAATTATGCCCAAAAATATAGGGGCCCTAACAAATTAACACTTTGTAATTGAAAGAAAGCTTTAAATAGAGGCAATTAACTCATACACATTCATCAACGCCATCCACAAATGCATTTAATAATTAAACACAATGCAGAAAAACCATCATGATTGTAAAAGAAGTTCAAAACAAAAGTGAAATTTGGAATATCAGAACAACCTGGCTCTGATACCAATTGAAGGAAATCAGACATGAGGATTTCCATGAGCAGTGGAATAATCATTCCAAATTCCATTCGTATATGAACATTAACAATTACAGTACACAAACAAAAACATACAGGCTGTGCAACATACGAAATTACAGTATGCTTTACTATACAATCAAGGGATAAAATTAACATACCTTTGAAGACTCATCTTCAACACTCTTGATCACAAATGCTCGAATAGACTCCAAGACTGCAACACACGAACGCTCGAACTCAACGATCTCCAAGATCATAAATAATTGACAACCACCACACGAACACCGCGAACTCAACGAATGACCTCCAATAAACCTCGACAATGTCGAGTTGAGTTCGACACCACCACAATGGCTACCTTGGTATTCTCGGTGTGAGAATCCAGAAGTGTGGGCTTTGTGTGGACTTGGTTAGAGGAAGAGACTAAAGGAATAATCGTGTAGACGATTGAGCAAGTGGGAGGCTGACAAAGATGTGCCCATCATTTTGGGGCAACCTTTTCTATCAATGGGTCGTGCCCAAATTGATGTGCATAAAGGGAAAATCATTCTAAGTATCAACAAACAGAAGCTGAAATTTAATATTATTCGTGCCATGAAGTTTCTAGATGAAGAAGACCTACAAGATTCTGATGATGACCTAAATTTGATTGAAGAAAAAAAGTCTGATGAAGAGTATGAAAAAGAGGATGCCAGTGCATCCATTGTTGCCTACAATGCGATCACAACAAAAACAAACAAGGAAGAAAAAATGATCGCAAGGCAAGAAGTAGAGCCAACAGAAGAACGAAAAATAACGCAACCTTCCCTAGTGGAGCCACCAACACTTGAATTAAAGACCCTACCAACCCATTTGAACTACACATTTTTGGGGCAGAATGAGAAGCTGCCAATGATCATTTCCTCTATGCTCAACAAAGATCAGGAGAATGCATTGATGAGCATTCTCAAGAAATATGTGCGAGCAATTGGCTCGACGCTCGCTGACATCAGAAGAATTAGCCCTGTGTACTGCATTCATTTTGAAGACGACCACAAAGCAACAATTGAACATCAATGCAGACTCAACCCTGCGATGAAGGAGGTCATCAAGAAGGAGATTATCAAATAGCTAGATGTAGACATTATCTATCCCATAGTAGATAGCACGTGGGTCAGCCCCATGCAATGTGTGCCGAAGAAGGGTGAAATGACGGTAGTCCCAAATGAGAACAATAAATTAATATCGCAAAGGACCATCACTCGATGGCGCATATGCATGGACTACCGCAAGTTGAATGTGGCCACAAAGAAAGATCATTTTCCTCTGCCATTCATCGATCAAATGCTAGACAGACTAGCAGGGAATGATTTTTACTGCTTCCTGGATGGGTATGCCGAATACAATCAAATCATGATAGCTCCTGAAGATCAAGACAAGACCACATTCACCTGCCTATAGAGAACGTTTGCTTTTTGCCGCATGTCGTTTGGTCTCTACAATGTGCCAAGCAAGTTCCAAAAGTGCATGATGGTGATTTTTTCAGATTATCTCGAGGACTCCGTGGAAATATTTTTGGATGACTTCTCCGTTTATGGGAACACTTATGAAGTCTGCTTAGCCAACTTGGAGAAGATTTTGAAAAGATGTGAAGAGACGAATCTGGTGCTCAATTGCGAAAATTGTTATTTCATGGTTAAGGAGGACATAGTGTTGGGATATAAGGTCTCCCAGGATAGATTGGAGGTGGACAAAGCAAAGATTGAAGCAATTGAAAAACTTTCACCTCCAACAAGCGTGAAGGCTGTGCAAAGCTTCTTGGGACATGCTAGATTTTACAGACGATTTGTCAAGGACTTTTCTAAGATAGCACGACCACTGAGTGCATTATTAGAGGCGGACTGGAAATTTAAGTTTGACAACAATTGCCTCAATGCATTCAGAGTTTTAAAAAGTGCACTGATTACCACACCTGTGTTGATTGCGCCGAACTGGACACTGCCATTTGAAATCATGTGCGATGCAAACGGGTATGCGATGGGAGCAACTTTAGCGCAAAAGAGAAATTTTTTTTTGCATCCCATCGCATATGCGAGTAAAACTTTAAACCCTGCTCAAACAAATTATATCACCACAGAGAAAGAACTCCTGGCTGTGATTTTTGCGTTGGAGAAATTCCGAGCATATCTATTGGGAACCAAGGTACTCATCCACACTAATCACTCGGCAATCAAATACTTAATGACAAAGAAGGACGCAAAACCGAGGTTGATCAGAAGGGTTCTCCTCCTTCAAGAATTTGATATCGAAATAATTGACCGGAAGGGGACAGAGAATCAAGTTGCAGATCATTGGTCTAGGATGGAAAATCCTGAAGTTGACCACAATGAGATTGAGGTGAGTGTTGTGTTTCTAGACGAGCAGCTGTTCCACACAGAAGAATTGCCCTGGTATGCGGACATCGTTAATTATTTGGTTTGTGAGCAATTCCCTGAAGACTACACCTATCACTAACAGAAGAAGCTTAAACATGAATGCAGATATTATTATTGGGATGAGCCAAATTTGTATAGGAGAGGTGCAGACCAGATTATTCGGTTATGCGTACCAAATGCTATTCAACAACGCATATTGTCACAATGCCACGACTCACCATATGGTGGGCACTTCGGAGGGCAGCACACTGCAGCCAAGGTTTTGCAAAGTTTATTCTTTTGGCCTACATTACTCAAGGAAGTTGTTGACTACGCAATGAAATGTGATCGGTGTCAATGCACAGGCAACATTTCATGGAAAAATGCAATGCCAATGAACACTATCTTGGAGCTGGAATTATTCGATGTATGGGGGATTGATTTCATGGGACCATTCCCTCCCTCGCATGGCAAACACTATATTTTATTAGTCATCGATTATGTTTCCAAGTGGGTAGAGGCAATAGCATGCGCCACAAGTGATGCGACAGTAGTCTCCCAGTTCCTGAAGAAATATATTTTCACTCGTTCTGGAACTTCTCTTGCCTTCATAAGTGAAGAAGGATCCCACTTTATCAATCACAATATCAAGGAGTTGCTGCGCAAGTACAATATCCTCCACAAAGTGGCCACCGCAAATCATCCGCAAATGAATGGTCAGGCTGAAGTGTCCAATCGAGAAATTAAGTTGATACTTGAGAAGGTAGTAAAGCCTTCACAAAAAGACTGGGTGACAAAGCTTGATGATGCATTGTTGGCATACCGGACCGCATTTAAAAAACCCACAGGTATGTCCCCATATGCACTGGTATTTGGTAAGGCATGTCACTTGCCTTTGAAGCTGGAATATAAGGCACTATGGGCGGTAAAGAAGCTGAATTTTGATTTGAAGAAGGCAAGGGAAGCGCGAAAAATGCAACTAGTCGAGCTAGAAGAATGAAGGAACAACGCATATGACAATGCGAAGATTTATAAAGAGCGCACCAAGCACTGACATGATCAACGCATATGCGGTAAGAACCTCCAAGTCGGGGAAAAGGTCTTGCTCTTCAACTCACGTCTGCGACTCTTCCCGAGAAAGCTAAACTCACGTTGGTTCAGACCGTTCGTAATTAGACAAGTATTTCCACATGGCGCAGTTGAATTATCAAATGACGACGAAACCAACATATTCAAAGTCAATGGGCAGAAAGTAAAGACATACCATGGAGAAGGCTAGCATCGCCGAGTCGACTCCATGGAACTAAAGAACTTTGAATAAAGATGGAAGTAGGTGGTCCTTGTATTATCAAATGATCACAATCTATCAAGGACGCAAGTTTTGGGAAACACCAATTCTTCAACTCTTTTCCACTATTCGAAATTTTCACTTTATTCTTTCAATCTTTAACTATCCTTATTTAATTTTGAAAAAAAAAATGCGATAACAAATTTTATTTTGTTTAAAATAATTTGACCCTCTCTTTGTTTTTCTTGCAACGATCGAGGCGCTGGATTGCGGAGATGTTATGCGAAGAAGCCACTTATCTTATTCCATCACCGCAATCCAAAGAAGAGAGATCACCGCAAAGATGGATGCATCAATATGCAATGCAGGCGACAATGGTGTACTCTTCCTTATCTTTATTTCAAATTTTGCGTATTTTAATTTTCAAAGTTTTAATCATCCCAATCATTTGACATAGATAAATTTAGTAGTTTACCGCATTCTGTTTCTTTGCCAAGTATGATTTCAATGATGAAAAATATGCTTTTATGTCTTTCATATATACTAGAGTCAACTTAATCTTAAGATAGTCTCTTCATAAAATATTTCTCGAAGTTAGGGGTTTGCTAACTTTCTTTCAAACTCTCTTTACAATGCATTCTATGACCATCACATGACTTATTTTAATCTTTTGGCAATGACGACATTGCCGCATTTTAAATTTGGGGGTGAGGTATTTATTTTCGACCTTGCTATTTTTGAAAAAAAAATTTAAAAAATATATTGAGAATAACAACTCCACTGTCAATGCAATGAAAAATCCATGTTGATAAGAGTTAAGTTGTGAAAGGCACTTACCCGTAGTTGGATGTTCGCATGACGCACGTGGGGGCAAGCAAAAACGAAAGTAAGTCACCAGGATCAATGTATAAATAAATGACCGTAACTCCACTGCCAAACAGGTATGAGTTTAGACTGAGAAAGAGTGCATTGCCCATAGTTGGATGTTCGCCCGTAGAAAGACTGAGAAAGAGTGCATTGCCCATAGTTGGGGGAAAGCCAAAACGAAGGCATGGCACTCGGATCAGTGCAAGGTCTAAAAAAAATATCAATGAAGAAAACTTTTTGTGCAAGGATAAAATTATTTGACACCCCGGTAGAAAATTTTCATTTTGAAATAAATCATGCGATGTTCCAAAATTTAGTAAAGTCCTTTTGAAAGGTAAGCTTGTAGTCCCTAGGTCTTAGAAATATTTTAAGAAGAGACTTGAATAAGACTTAAGAAAATTCAGGTATATAGGATTTAAACGAAGTATTCTTGAGAAATCTAGGAAAAAAACAGTGCGGTTGACTTGCTAAAGGAATCTTTGAGGACAAGCATTGTTTAAATTTGGGGGTGTGATAACGTGCAGAAATGCACGTTATCATAATGCTAAGTTATTAAACAATGTTGGATTGCGTTGAAGAAATATGTTAACTTGCGTCCATTAAGCATCGTTTTCATGATATTGCGGTCGCATGCGTTTAGCGCATTAGAACAGTTGATTTTTGTATTTTTGTGCAGAATATGCATTAATGCAATGCAAAGATTGCGATCATAGGAATTCATTGGTCGAGCGCAACTTCACCGCAAGGTTTTGCGTTAATCGTGCTCACAAACATTCGCCCAAGAAGGATCGCCGCAATTTGGTCATCGCAACATGGTGGGCGCATCTAGGTGAAAGGCCAATTAAGAGTGATGGGATAGAAAGCTTATGACAATTGAATCCAAATTAAGTTGACAACCGATAACGGTCACAAAGTACATTTAGCTTTATCGGTGATAATTATTCGGCACATCAGTTAGGAATTAAAGCTGTCTCATATGTACAACCAGAAGAGAGAAGCCGCCTTTCTCCATGGATGCTCTATAAATACCAAGGGCATTCTTCAGAGAATGGTTAACGAGTTGATTAGTTCACCGTTTAGTTCACGCTTCTGTTCATAGTTTCCTTTCGAATTTAAGGCAGAGCAAGAGAAGAGTAGTAACGTAGGAGATCGCTCAGGGAAACTTCAGAGAGAACCTTCGGGCGTAAGAGCAGAGAGCGGGGCGAATCTCACTAGAGCGAGATTATATTTTGAGCACGAGTAGAAACAGTGTAAACGCCTGATAGCAAAAGACTGCTACCAGGCTCTTTATTCTATACTTGCATTGTTATTCTGTACTTCATCTTCATACTTATACAATGGAAGTTCTATTTCTACATCTGTTCACTCTCTTAATATGCATGAATAGCTAAACTAGTCGAATGATTTGAGAAGAACTAAGCTAACATGACCTAGGAAGTTCTTTGCTTGCGATTGTCTTGTTTTATGTTGAAGTTACTCGAGAGAGAGTCTAAAGAAAGAATCTAATGTCTCGAGAGAGCTGGGTTAGAATCTGGACTCGAGAGAGTAAGATTAGAACTGCATAAACAAGAGATAAGGACTTAGAGATAAGCTCTGTTTGTCAACTTGCATCGCATGCATCCTAGAGATGGGAATGATATTATGTGGTCGCATATTTGTGTGGATGTCATGTTGTCATCGCATAAATAGAAATAGAGGTTTATGTGTAAACCTTGTAGACTTATTGCATATATCACATGCGTTCTAGCCTTAGAAGCTGTGGTATTCGCACCGAGAGGTGGTTTACTATTGTATGCATGTTGCATGATCACATAGCATGAACGCATTCTAAGGAGTGTTAGTCGAAACCCTTCTCAACCCGTTCACCGCATATTCATCGCATCTCCCGTTTACCAACTTTTTTCAAACTCCGCCGCATTTATTTACTTTGCATCAATGTAAACAACAAACCCAACACTTTATTTATTTATCCGGTTATCGCAAAGTTTTTATAAAAATTACCAACGCAATCTGTTTTCACCAGTCCCTGTGTTCAACCCTGGACTTACCAGAAAACTCAGAGGAATTTACACTTGAATTCTGCTGGGGAAACTTTACTGCACAACGTAATTCCATCAATGCATATCATCCACATTTGCACTTCAATAAATACAAGCATCATATAACACCAGAAAAATTGAACAACATTATGCAGAACTTGAAGTAATTACCATTAAAATCATTAATTTTCCTCATCAGACACAAAAACCTGGTTAAAATTTAACATCAGGAAGGGCTACATGAATTAAACGAGCTAACAAAACAAACTAGTACGAATTAAGAACAATTCATCTTCCAAAAATCATGAAGACACCAAGCGATTTAGGATGTTAATCTCTACCATTAAGCTAAAACGGAAACCTATAAAAGATGTTTTTAGTCTCAATCAGGAAGCTAAAATCAAATCAAGCTCTTGAATTAAGAACAAACCATGAAAGTTTGTTAGCTAAAAAAATGAGCTATTATTCCTAGCTTAATTCTGGCTCGTTATTGGATTTTATATGTTTATTTAAATATTTTTTAGGTACTGAGCAATCATGAGGTGGAATGTGTGATTTGGAACCAAACGAGGTTAACTTGAAGCAATTAGAAGTTGATTTAAGCATTCGGCCTTTAAAGAAGTTGAGACAACCAAATTACCATCGAGTACAATCAACTATCGAGTCAAATTCCAACAAGAAAAAAGGAATTGAGCACAGAGGAAGCGAGCAACGAGTATTGAGTGTTTGGCAGAACACTCAGCGTCGCAATGCTCTGGCCAACTCTCACTTGATGGTGGAAGGTAGTAGTATCAAATACAGGGCAACGTTGTAACGTTGCCCCAAGCGTCATGATGCTCCAAAATAAAATTATCGCCAGTGTTGCAATGCACCTCGATGGTGTAAGGCACTGTACTCAACGTTGCAAGCCCCTTCAAGTGTCGCAACGCTATGATATTTGACGGAAAATTGATGACCGCACGGTGCAAGGAAGCATTGCATCGCTATTTCCTAGCATGCAACGCTATGCATAACCTATAAATGAGGTGTTGGTGTTCAGCAATCGAGAGCACACAGAGAAAAAGTGATTTACTGCCACCAAACACATTATTCTTCCAAATAGAGAGAGTTATGAGAGTTTCGTTCAGTTTTAAGTGCCATGGAAGCCAAATCCCCGATCGATCATCATCAAAGTCAGCCTTGACTCATTTATTTGATTATTGTTATTCCAATATGCCTTTTAGAGGCTAGGTAATTTTCTTGGGATAGTTTGTATGCCTTAATTCTAACCAAATCATTAGAAGGTGTGTCTCAGATGTGGAGTTTGAGTCTGTGCTTGTATTTTGTCATGAGATGGCCTATGGTGGACATTTTAGTCTTAGGAGAACTACTAGGAAGGTATTGAATAGTGGGTTAATTTGAAATTCTTTGTTCGCTGACTATTTTACATTTTGTAAGTCTTGTGAGAGGTGTCAGAGATGAGGATCCTTGTCTAGGAGGAATGAGGTGCCATTAAATTCTATCTTGGTGTGTGAGATTTTTTATGTGTGGGGGATAGGTTTTATGGGCCCCTTTCCTTCATCTTTTTGTTTTCTATATATTCTTTTAGTAGTTGATTATGTTTATAAGTGGGTTGAGGCAATCCCCACTAAGACTAACAATGGTACTGTGGTTTCAAGTTTCTTAACACCTAACATCTTTTCTAGTTTTCGCATACCTCAAGCTATAATTAGTGATCAGGGTACGTATTTTTGCAATCGGACCATCGAGGCACTCATGAGGAAGTACGGAGTTCACAATTAGGTTGCCATTCCGTACCACCCTCAAAGAAATGGACAAGCTAAAATCTCTAATCGTGCGGTCAAAAGTATCCTAGAGAAGACTGTCAATCCATCTAGAAAAGATTGGGGCACACACCTTGACGATGCTCTTTGGGCCTACTGGACTGCATTTAGAACTCCTATTGGAACAACGCCTTTTAAGCTTGTCTATGGAAAGGCGTGCCATCTATCAGTCAAAGTTGAGCATAGAGCATATTGGGCTATTAAGAAATGTCATATGAACTTAGCTCAAGCCGGGGAGGAGAGATTATTGGAACTACAGGAATTAGAGGAACTACGCTTGGAAGCCTATGAGAACTCAATAATGTACAAGGAAAAGTCACAATTAATACATGATAAGGGTCTTTTGAGGAAGGAATTTTGAGTTGGATAGAAAGTGTTGCTCTTCAATCCAAGGCTATCACTTATTTCCAATAAAATAAAAATCTAATTGGCTTGGTCCTTTTGAGATTGTTAAGTTGTTTCCTTATGGTGTAGGGGAGAATAGGAGTCCAGAGATGGGGAAAGAGCTTAAAGTGAACAGGTGCTGCCTTAAAATATTTAATGAAGGGGAAGTCAACGTGGTTTTCTCAAAACTTATGTTGACTCCACTGTCTATCTCTTGAGCACGTATCACCCAAAAGTCAAGCAAAAGACGTTAAATGTTATGCAACCTCGAGGCAACTAGGAGTTTGAATTTCTTTTGCTTTCTTCTCTTTACTTTCTTCATTTTGCTTTGTTTTGTTTTGTTTTTTTTTTTTTTTTTAATAAATGAGAGGCTGACTTCATTAATTTTTCCCTTATGAATCAAAATTTTGGTTCTTGAAGGAAAGATTTTAAACATTCATGCTTGTGTCCAAAAATCCAGGAGATTTTTTCTGTTCCTTCTTGCCCCTTTTCTTTTTTTCCTTAGTCTTAGTTAAAGCATTACCATGCATTGAAGACAATATATGACTTTTAAGTTGGGGGTGGGTGAATCATGCTTCGGGTGATCTAATTTTTTTGTGAAAATCTAAAAATTTCTATCATGATAAATGCTTGAATGTTTGCTCTATTTGTCGTTTCCTTTCAATGACAATTTGATGACGCATTTGATGGGTTGCTTGTTCTTAAAAAGGAATGATTTTCACGATTTTGAGCTTTTTATAATTTTTTTTTATGAGAACCATGTAAAATGAATCTAGGTTGAAATTTTTTCTAATTTAAGTCCCTTAAAGTCTTAGAAATGGGTTATCCATCTCGGATTTTCGTTGTCACCTCGAAAGGAACCTATTGGCTTGGGTGCAACTTTTAGTAACTGAGAGTAAGACTAGATAGTGAAAAAATAGCAGCCATGTGTGAGAAAAACAAAGTGAACTATACTAGTTTCTTTTCTCTTGAGGGAAAAAAATGCACATAAATTGAGGCATAACTGGTATGCCTGCAAAAAAAATGGTGTGTGTATGTGCATAGATAGAGGTGAAAAGAGCTACCTCTGTTGTGTTCGGTTAGGGCCCGCGAGAAAAAAGTGATAGGTTCTTAGCGGTTGAGTGTGAAAGCTAGCCCTCTAGGTAAAATCGATGCCATTTTCGTTTTATGTGCGTGGGTTTTGAGTACTCCTAGATAGTATTCCTCTTTGATATGCAGTAACAGTATGTCTCAATCTAATGACCGAGCAAGAGTAGAAGGAAGATGAATTGAGAGTAGGATAAAACTTTTCCGAGTACTTTTCGATTTATAAAAAAGTTTCGTGTCTTAGTGTTTCATTCATACATGGCTTTGATTGAAAAAAGAAAACTTTTATAACAAGTCTCAATTGAGTGATTGTTTGATTTTGAAATGTGATGCGACCCTTAAGATTGCTGAGAGTAGAGAAAGGATTCGATGAATAGAATGAATGAACCCTTTATCAATTTTATGACTTAGTGTTATGATTTTGCTCGGGATGATCAAATCTTAAGTTGGGGGTGTTTGTTAGCTCTTAAAAACAGCTATTATTCCTAGCGTAATTCTGGCATGTTATCGGATTTTGCATGTTTATTTCGCTACTTTGTAGGTACTGAGCAATGATGAGGTGGAATTGGTGATTTGGAGACAAACAATGTTAATTTGAAGCAATTAGAAGTTGATTTAAGCATCCGAGCTTCAAATAAGTTGAGACAGCCAAATTACCATTGAGTACGGTCAACTATTGAGTTTTATCGAGTCAAATTCTACCAAGAAAACAAGTATTGAGCACTGAGGAAGCAAGCAGTGAGTATAAGTAGTAAACAGAGTATCGAGTATCTGGTAGAACACTCAGCATCGCAATGCTCTGGTCGAACGCTCACTCGACGCTGGAAGGGAGTAGCATCAAATGCAAGCCAGCATTGCAATGTTGCCCCAAGCGTCGTGACGCTCTGGAATTAAATCGTCGGGAGCGTTGCAACACACCTCGACACTTGATCCTCAACGTTGTAAGACAGTGCACTCAGCATTGCAATGTCCCCTTCAAGCGTTGCAATGCTACAACACTTAATGGAAAATTGATGACCGTGCGGTGCAAGCAAGCATTGAACACTATTATCCAGCGTTTCGACGTTGCACACAACCTATAAATCAGGCGTTGGTGTTCAACAATTGAAAGCACGCAGAGAAAAAGTGAGTTACAGCCGCCAAATGGATTCTTCTTTCAAATAGAGCGAATTCCAAGGTTATAGTTCAGTTTTAAGAGCCATTGAAACCAAATCCCCGATCGATCATCATGAAAGTCAATCTCAACTCATCCATTTGATCATTGTTATTCCAATATACCTTTTAGAGGCTAGGTAATTATTTTCTTGGGATAGTTTGTATGCCTTAATTTATGACATACTATTTAATTTATTCAATTGTTGTGAGCCTTTTGGGTGGATCTGATTTATTAATAATAGAAATTTGGTGAATTTTTCTGACAAACTAATTTATTGAATTTCTTGCATGTAATGTCATTCTAGCCTAAACATAATTGAGTGATTAAGTTGCACGTATTTGGATTGCATGTTTAGGGTTAAGACTTTTTCTGGCCAAATTCATGTATGCCCTAGTATAATCTTTCTCAAATAAATCATACCATAAGATGTGATAGTCCGACTTGTAGTGTGTCTCAGCAATTGAACCCTTTACTTAATGTTTTTCTGTTTGAACTCATATGTCGTTGAGAAGGAAAAGTTTAAAACTAAATTAGGGCTGATTTAAATTATTATCAAAATTGGTTAATTGGGCTATTAGAATTTGTAATAGGTTGAAGGGTTCACATAATTGAATGAATTAACTAGTAACTAATGATAGAAAATAAAAAGCATGCAACTAATCCCAAGATTTTTCCATTAATTTGATTCAATCCTCTTTTCTGTGCTAACTTTTATTTATTATTCTTTGTTTGATTTTTAATTTATTTTGTAAACAAAATAAAGAATCATCAAAACCCCCATATTTACTTGGAATTCATTAATTGGTCTAAGTTAATTCGACAGTCTCCTTGTGGATTCGACCTCGGTCTTACTGCTATATTTGTAGTATAAGCCTTGGATCGATGAAAATAAATTATTTTTGATCAAGTCGAGAGCACTCATGACATGCTAGTCTCGAAATCCAAACAAAGATCTACTAGTAAAAGAAAGGATGAGGAGCTAGAGAAATTTCAACAAATTTTTTTGAACAGAGAGAGTGAAATTAAGGTGGGTGGAAAGTTTTTTGGGATAACATCACAAGAGAAGAAAATGGACAGGAAATCCAACAAAGCTAGGTAAAATAGTTTCAAAATAACATAAAATTTCTCTCTTCCCTACCCACTATAACTCAAAACATCAATATTTTTTATAAAAGAATCAATATTTTTTCTTGATATTTAAAACATGTCAATTTAAAATACAATAAAATAAGTGCTGTTCTTAATATGTAATTAGAGCCAGGTAAAAGTTTATTTAACTTGACATTCAAAAAACGTCAAGTTACAGTTAGAAATTTTACAAAAACATTCCCTTTTTAAACACTATTCTTGATGTTTTCCCCAAAAAAAGTAATTATTTGACGTTATTTTTTAAAACATCAAGTATTTAAAAATTATAAATGTCAAGTAATACAACTTTTTTTAGTAATGTTCCACAAGACGATCGAACAACTCTTTTGTTTGTGATTAAACGAATTTTTCAATCGATTATATATTTCATTTATAATTTTCTCGAACATTCAGACATTGAAAGAAATTGGCCATCAAATTTCAGCGAGCAGCACAAAAAATAAATAAATAAAAAGAAGCCTAAGACTATGGAATTTATCTATAAATATACAAAAATATATAGTATATATAAGCAAACACTATAATTGAGCTTCATACATTTATGGGATGAGGATAATTATTATTTACTTCTTACATAATCCTCAAAATCTCAAATAATTATAAATCTGACACAATCGTAAATCATATCAAATCGTTAAGAAACACGAAGCTCAAATCGAGTCATGCGATGTTATTATTTAAGGTGTGATTCAATATCTTTGATGATGTTACTCAATAGATCAGTGTATTTATAAGGATAAGTAGAGCCATCATCAAGCTTCTCATATTCCAAGATCAATATTACCAAACTACGCTCAGGTTCTTTTGGCACAATTTGATATGTAAGCTTGAAAGTTTTGTAATGCTTAAACACACCTCCTTCCAATCCAACCAAGGTCATCACTAATTTCTTGTCATCGAACTCCACTCGCTCTTTGAAAACTTCTGCTTTACCATCTTAACAAATCAAATAACAACGCAAAAGGCATCCACTGTTTCAGATGAGTCATTTTCATGAAACTAAAATAACCAAAAAGAGAAACAAGTGTTTGTGCTCCTAATCGTATTAGAGTTCGTGTTTGATCGTGGTTGTTCTTGTGATTGTTTTCAGGGATGAGCGTGATAGATTTAAAAATCGAGCCGACCAATTAAATTGAAGTTGGTCGGTCGGAGATGGAGAGGAGTCAGTAAGTGTCGATATGAGAAAATTCCAAGTTGAAAAACTTCAAAAAAAAAAAAAAAAAAAATTAAAGAATAAAACCAACCGGTAGACCTTTACTCCTCAATGGTTGAAGTCCTTTTGAACATTTACTAAACCGATTATAGTCGGTTCGGTAGTGATTTAGTCGAAAAAACGATTCTGCCCGAGTGATGCTCACTGCAAATTTATACATACCAATAGTGTAAATCCAAATTTTGGTGGAGACGTGAGCATGGGTGTTCCAATCCTCTTCATGAACTTTAACTTTTTGGATCAACTTTGGAGAAAGGCTTGGAATATGGAATATTTGATGTTTGAAGAAATTGTAAAATTTGTTTGCATTTGAATGGATTTCTAATTCACTCACAAGCTTTCCAATAAGAGCCATTGTTTACAGAATTCACACACACAATAATACACAATGCCTTCTTTTTTATACCCTAGGGATTAATTTTTTTATTATATGTTTTTTTTTTTATAATTTCTTTTTTTGTTCTTATTTAAATAACAATGTTGTTGCTTCCTCGAATAACTTTATTATTTAATTCATTTTTTCTTATTGGTACCTTTTGAAACTTTTTTTCCTTTAGAATATTACAGGAAATTAAAGTGTGGTGGTTTTTTGAAGACTTGATACTTTGTTTGATAATTGTTTTTAGGAAAAAATATCAATTTAGTCCCTAAATTTTCAAATAATATACATTTCTTAAACCTTGGTGTTCTTTTTGGATTTGGCTTTCAAGATTTAAAATGTTAAATTTTTACCGATGAATTTTGATATTAGTTTTCATTTGACTCCGAAGTTTTAAAATTATAAAGTTCTACCTCGGAATTTTTACTAATGTTGACTGTTGTATTTGAAGTTAAATTTTAAGTAATTAAATTAAAATAATTATGAAGTGATTATTTTAAGATTAACTATAATAGCGAATAAAGAATTAATGATAATAAATTAATTACAATTTTTACTATTCTTTTGAAAAAAAATTAATAAACATTAACACTAAAGACTTAAGTAATCCACTCTCTACTTGTCAAATTGCCTATAAATAGTGGCATTTGGTAGGTTTTGGAAAACACATGCATTGGTCAAAATCCAAAAAGATTGGAGAAAGTAGAGAAAGTAGAGAAAGTACAGAAATTCATCATTTTTATTTTATTTACTTTTGTTTTTTATTTATTTCATATATTTATATATATGTTTAATTTATTTTAATATTTATTTATTTCATTATATTATATTTTATTTATTTTAGTATTATATTTTATTAGTATCCGTGCTTCCATTATACTCCGCAAGTTCACAACACAGCACGAGTTCCTATCATTTTTCTCGCTAAAGGTAAGTCCTAAAGGTATGTCGTTTTTTCTCTCTTCGTTGTAATTAATAAATTAAATATTATTTTACATTTTTTATACATATTAAATTTCTAATATAGGTATAATATTTTGTAATAGTGTTATTATGAAAATATTATAAAATTATTTTTCATTAGTGTTTGGTGCAAAATACACCTGGATGCCATAAAAATGTGATCATCGGAAAATATTTTTTCTTCCTAAAACTCGTCGTAAATGAATCTACTTGTGCCTCCAAAATTTTAAACCAATATGTTGGAGAAGATACTTTTCTACATTTCAGATATGCTCTTGTAGTAGCAATATCAAGAGAAAGATTTTAAATAATATTCTAAATTAATTTCATGTCTTCTCGCGTTCGAACAAAACGACGAGTTTTTTAAAATAAATCTTGACCAACTGGAACAACACCATTCCCTAATGTGAATGTTGTGAATGTTAATAATTGTGGCCAAGGTCGTGACCGTAGCAGAGGAAGAAATAATTATTATTTCCGTGGTGGTTGTTCTAATCATTAAAATTTCAAAAGAACCACACAAAATGATGATCACAAAGGAAAAGCTCTACAAGATAAGAGTTCAAAAAGTGTTGAAAATAAATACTTCCGATATAGAATGACTGGATAGTGGTCACGTACCAGTCGTTCATCAAAACAGTTAGCACTCTATCGAGCCTCCTTGAAGGAAAAAGGGGGAAATGTGGAAGTAAATTTTGCATACCATGATAATGACATATTTTACCCATCCAATATAAAATATTTGAGTGTGATACATTTTTTTTTTCCAAATCTCCTGAAGAGAAATTCGCACAATTGATGGCATAACAAGCGTTTCTTTTGATTTTGTCAATATTTAGTATTAATATGGTTTTTTTTTTCATGTGTTTTTCTTTGTTTAATATTAAATTTTGTACATTCCAAGTGTTGTTTTTCTTATTTTAATGAAGAAATCTTGTTCATTTTCATATGTTGGGTGACACGAAAGTGAATAATGAAGATCTATATCTGACAGATAGTTCAGCTACATATATAATACATACAAGTAGAAAATATTTTTCAAAACTGACAATGCTGGAAAAAAAAGTCAATACAATATAAGATCTGCAAACCTGATTGAAGGCTTTGAAAAAGTAAATATTATTTTATCTAATCAATAAAAAAGAAATATGCTTAGTTACAATGGTTATCATATTGAGACTGTTAGAAAAGATAATATAGAGTGTCTTTATATCATAAATATTGTCTCATCTCAAAAACGTATATTGGAAAAGTTGTCTGTTTTATCTTCTGGATTATATTATACTGATATACGAGTAATTGAAACATATGCAACAATGAATTTGAAGTTCATGAATCCAGACATTTACAATTTGGCATGTTATATTAGGTCATCCAACGTCTATAATGATGAGAAGAATTATTGACAATTCAAATGGACATCTATTGAAGTGCTAGAAGATTCTTCAATAGAATGAATTATCACATGATGCTTGCTCTCAAAGCAAATTAATCATTAGGCCATCATCAGTCAAAATGGAGACTGAATCACCTGCATTTTTAGAATGAATTTATGGTGATATTGAAAGAACCATTGAAGGTTCTTGAGTAGAAAACGGGATCGGGCCCAAATCCAGAGTTTACAGAATTAAATTTTACATCAAACAAATAAAAAAAGTTATGCATTTAGGATAAAATTTCAGCATGCTCAAAAAGAATTATAGAAGAGTAAATGAGTTTAGAAACCCTTACCTTTGAAGAACTATTCTTCAAGAAGGATCCTTCGATCAGAAGGACACTACCATGATGGAAACCTCTGTATTCTCTTGGTGAGAACCCAGGTGTTTTGCGTGGGCTCTGGTTATTTTGTAAGAGGGATTTGAGGGAGTAGAGAGGAGGAGAAAATTGTGAACGAGATTTATATATATATATATATAACTTACAGAAAACTTCTGTAACTTTTCTTCAGGTTGAATAAGATGAATGAAGAATAACATCCTCCATCCCACTATCACATTCTAGAGAGAAAAAGGGGAAGAGATTTATAACTTTCTCCCTAAAATTCTTTTTTTTTAAAAAAAAAAACAAAATTAATAAATTGAATTAATTTGAATAAAAACTTTAATACATATTTATATGATAACCACTTTATCATATAACATATATTAAACTATATGTTATATCAAATATAGCATATAACTTATAGTTTAATATTGTATACAATACAATATAACCTATAGTTTAACTCTCTCAACAACGATATTTAATATAAATCCCATTTATATTAAATTTAATTATATGAATCCAATTCACATAATTAATATTTCAATCATATTCTTATTTATTTCCTCTCAAATAAACTTTATATTATAGTGTATCAAATACATTATAGTAATTATATCATATATAATTAGATTAAATTAATTAACATATAATTAATTCCCTCAGTAAATTTGAAAAGTATAAATTAATCCAACATTAATTCTCATTAATTTCCGTTGAGCTATAGTGGGGACCTGATGGACCTATAGCTTGAAGCTTCAACAGTACGTGAATATTAATTAAATTCCTTTCATTAAATTATTTTATTTACCATCTGTTAACTATCGGACACTCCACTAAAAACTGAAAACTCTGCTCTTTGCACTACAAATATATTTATGTGTTTATTGGATATAACCAGTCAACAGTACAATGACACATCATAAATTGCTCGTAAGTACAACTAGACCATGATAACTTATAAGAAATATAGGTTATTGTATCTCTTCCATGTAAAAAAAAATAAGAGAAAGGCATGAAGTCTCGTCATTCTTTACCAAAGAATTTATACAAAAAATGGAGTATGCGATCACACACTCTCAATATCTAACATATCTAAATTTCGGACTGATATTGCTATCTTTGTGCAGAATACCATTCAGCACAACCAGATGAATGCAAGATCGCAAAAGCCAAGCACCCACTGACACGATCAAGCAAGAATTGCCAGAAAAGCGGATGATCGCATTTCTATAAACGATGGGGCTTGACATGACATGAGCGGTGGCAGTCAAATCAAAGACTCCGTTGGTAGCTGACAAGAGAACTTTGTAAAGATTCAATAAATCTCTGACACGTTGTAGATGGCGTGACAGGATATGGAATTTAATGCACCCTATCAATGCAATCATGAGAAAGATAAAATAAAAACAAAAAAATAAGAAGAAAAGCATCCTCGAATGCCTATAAATACCCATGCAATTTTCATGAAAAAATAACAATAGTGGGAGACGAGAAAATTATGAGAGGAAATTCTGCTAAAAAACATTCCTATTTTTCCATAGAAATTCCCTAGTGAGAGTTTAGGATTCCCGTGAGAGAGGAAGAAGGATACCACTGTTTAATGTTCTAAGCGAAGCAGTCATCAAATGAGTCGTAGGGAGTAGGGCCATGCAGACCACGACTTGATTCTATACTCTTTTCTTTTCTTTTCTTTTCAACTATTTATATGTCTATGTTTATTGGATATAACCAGTCAACGGTTCAATAACCCTTCACAAATTGCTCGTAAGTACAGCTGGGCCATGATAACTTGTAAGAAATACAAGTTATTGCATCTCTTTCATGTAAAAAAAAAATAATAAAAGAAAGGCATGAAGTTTCGACATTCTTTACCAAAGAATTTATAAAAAAAAATGGAGTATGTGATCACACACTCTTAATATCAAACATATCTAAATTTCGGATTGATATTGCTATCTTTGTATAGAATACCTTTCATCACAACCAGATGAACGCAAGATCGCATAAGCCAAGCACCCACTGACGGGATTAAGCAAAAATTGTAAGAAAAGCGGAAGATCGCATTGCTATAACCGATGAGGCTTGACATGACATGGGCGGTGGGAGTCAAATCACAGATTGCATTGGTAGCCGGCAAGAGAACTTTGTGAAGATTCAATGAATCTCTGACACGTTGCAGACAGCTCGACAGGATATGGAATTTAATGCGCTCTATCAATGCAATCATAAGAAAGATAAAATAAATTAAAAAAAGAATAAAAGAAAGAAGAAAAGTGTCAACGAACGCCTATAAATACCCATGCAATTTTCATGCAAAAATATCAATAGTGGGAGGCAAAAAAATTACGAGAGGAAACTTTGCTAAAAAACCTTCCTATTGTTTCATAGAAATTCCTTAGTGAAAGCTTAGGATTCCTGAGAGAGAGGAAGAAGGATACCACAGTTTAATGTTCTAAGTGAAGCAGTCATCAAATGAATCGTAGGGAGCAAGGCATTGCAAACTATGAATTGATTCTATACTCTTTTCTTTTCTTTTGTATATTTGCATTGTACTATCATTATTGACAAATTAAGACTATGCAATATGAATACATGTTCATCTTATCTTTTGTCCATCTTTTCCATCAATATCATGCGTAACTAATTTGTCAAATGGGTTGAGAAGTGTGCAGCTCACACTACTAAACAACTAGAGAATCATGCGATCAACATGTCTTATGCATGCTTATATGACTTGCTTGAATCAATTCAGATATTGTTCGAAGTAAAATTTAATCTATGTTTGAAAGACCTATTTTTATTTCATAAAATAAGATAAGATAATTGTCACACCCCCCCAGACCACCCTCTTAGCCTAGGAAAGGGCGTGACTGTAGCAGTTATCAACCCTGTGGAAACTTACTACCTACTAACTGTTGCAGAATAACTTTGATACCAATATAAAACTCATATACAGCGGAATATCTTTAGGCCAAAATTTATTAATTCAGGAAAATAACATATTTAAAATCATTACAACACTAGATTCATAAGTTCCAGAACCAAAAAACTCTAGTCCCTATATGAACAACAATAACATGTGTATAATATTAATAGTAACCACCTAAACAAATGGGTTACAGATCTCTTTATCCTTTATTGGCAAAGCAGATGCAGAGCTATCTTTAGAGAATTTGACCGCTACCTGTTGGAGGGGGGGGGGGGGGAAAGAAAACATTTGAAACGGGGTGAGCTTACGCCTAGTGAGTGACTTAAGAAAGATAATTGATTCTCATGAAAATCTCAATAAAGAGTTTAACTGAAATATAAGCTTCTACAGTACTTGTAATGCAGTATAAACATTTTCCAAGCATAAAATATATAAAGCTATTTTAATCATATTACAGTAAAACTATTTCTCAGTTCAGAATAACCCTTACTGTGGATAAAACAATCCCAACACCAATTGCTAGTTAAGAGAGAACCCTTTTGCTCAATCTCTGACTCTAACTACCTATGTGCATATGGCCATACTAAGTACCGTCATACCTTAGGTACTTCTATTCAGATACCTTCTCAAACGTCCTTCAGTATCTGGTTGGTTTGGTACCTTCTCAAACGTCCTTCAGTACCAATAGATACCTTCTCAAATGTCCTTTAGTATCTAGTTGGGCGGATACATTCTCAAATGTCCTTCGGTATCGCGTTTTAAGTAAAATTAGTCATAAATGACTTTCTCATTAAAGCATGTAAAGTATAATACATATAAAAATATGGCTTTAAAGGTACTAATGCATGCTAAGTATATCTAACACATATAAATTGCTTTTCAACAATTTCTCACACATGCATGCGTTTAAAACATAATTCATAGTTTGCTTGGAAATCACTTTGTAAAACTAGCTGGCATGAGAATAATCTTCTTTAAAACATGCTTTCTATAACATGTTGTAATCAAACATTTTAAGAAAATGTTTTAGTCAAAATATTTTAGCCACTCACCTTGATTGCTTAGGATCTTTTCACTCTAGTAGCTCCCTTTTCTACCTTGGGCTCCCTTTTCACTCCTAGAATCCATATTCAAATTACAGCTTAGATTACTCATAGTTCTAAACCTTATTTTGAGATACTTCCTTCTACAAACATGTTCTAAAATGTCTCAGGAAGCTTACCCTATAATTTTAGCTCAGAACCTCTGGTGGTTTGGTCGGAATCACAGAATCTTCAAGACTGGCCCAAAATGATCCGACATCCTGCCCTTCTGTATTCTTCTCTGTTTTCAGCCCGATCCCTTTGAGCTTTTCCTCCGGAACCCCTACCCTGAAAACTAAACTCTCAGAGATTTTAGGTGGATTTGAAATCACTCTAAACGCAC
The DNA here is from genome assembly GCF_027475165.1 of Benincasa hispida. NCBI lineage: Eukaryota > Viridiplantae > Streptophyta > Magnoliopsida > Cucurbitales > Cucurbitaceae > Benincasa > Benincasa hispida. The sequence continues at coordinate 15,747,106 of NC_143484.1, read as the reverse complement.
GAGTAAATTGGGAGAACTCTTCGTCCCAATTTGATGCATCGTCTTCAGACTTCACTATCCAATGCGTCCTCTATGACTAACGCATGGATTTGGCTCCAACACAAGATTTGCTCAAATCTCCCACTCTTTTTACGGTATTTCTGAATTGTGATCTAAAAATGATGTCTTTTGGCCCTATTTATAGGCATCCAAACCTTCTCCAGAGTTGACACCACCTACTTGGTTGCATGGCCAAGTGTTTCTCCCACACACTACCAACACATCATTTTGATCAGCACAACCTAAGTGTCTTCCTCCTGTGTAGCCAATGCATGAGCTTCCAATATGATGCCACCACCTTAAATTCCTAAGGCTTAAGGCTTTCCTCCCAAGAAGACACATGGTTTGATGACGTTTCCCATGTGATCTCATCCTTTGTATGCGTCCAACTCTTGGATGTTCAACACATAATCCATACTCAAGGCATAGCCTATCATCAACGCATAGTAAGCCAATTTACTACCATTTCAATTCAACTTAGCCATCACAAAGAGCTAACCATCACCAACGCATAGGGTGACCGTCCATCCTCGACACATGGCTCACTAGGTAGCATTGCACGGTTTGCTTGGCATGGGCGCATGGTGCTGGCCACCAACGCATAGGCGTGCTGCATAGGATGGTCGCTCGACGCATGGGCGCACTACTTCGACGCATGGGCGTGCGGTGTATGCTGGCTATCGCTCACTCGCTCGGCTGCATGGGCTGTGCACTTGGCTGCATGGCAGGGCACCTCGACGCACGGGCATGGCTACTCGGCAGTGTGCTCAACGCATGTGCGTGGCCACTCGACGCATGGCAGGGCGTCTGGCCGAGGCTGCTCGATGCATGGGCAGAGCGTCTAACCAAGGTTGCTCGACGCATGGTTGGGGCGCTTGGTTGGCCGCTCGATGCATCAGGCAAGGGCACTGGTCGAGGCTGCTTGATGCATGGTTGCCTTTCAACGCATGCCTTGCCTACCCTTATTCCTTCCAACGCGTCATCTCCATTTTCCTTCTTCAGCCCCATGCCCTCACCAACAACCCTTCCAACGCATCAATACCAGCCTTCAAACGCATCATCACACTATTTTCTATACTTAGCCAAATTTCCACGTTTCTTCTTTTCTTCAAATCTCCACTTTTCCTCTACCATTCCACACTAGTTTCCATATCAACCTACTCATCACACTAGTCTTAGTAGGGAACATACCCAAGTAGAGAAATTAGGATTCGGGGTTCACAATAATTCTTAGAAATAAGTATATCCTCTACACATTCCACTCATCGAATGCATCTTAGACATAAGATAATGTGGATATATATATTGAGAATTATTGGACTTAATATTGAGTGCATCGCTTGATCGCATAATCCATTTAATTGTTTAGGTAGTGTTAGCGATAATTCATCTAAACCCTTTCATCATATATCTGTCATTAAATTTACACTGTTTCATTTAGACATAATTTTCATCGCATAGTACATAGATTCAAAATAGTTTATTCACTCAACCCTTCCGAACATTTCAATTTCCACTACGATCATATCTATAGCTTCACCACACGTTAGCAAGCAATCCCTGTGTTCGACCCTGGACTCACCGGGACTCTGGTTGAATTTGCACTTGATAAAACTAAGCGTTAAATGGCAATAGCCTTATCAATTCATTGCAGGTTATTCACGCATTAAGCCAAAATTACTATTTTTCCCAAGTAGTTACATCTAACTTCTTAAACACCATTGATCCCTCTAATGAATAATAAATCATAGTCTAACTATTGAGGTTGATGTCCTAAATCTCGAGAGGGGTATTCCATATAAAGGAGTATGTATAAGACCAGACCACGAAATGTTTAAATTATTATATAATGTCATTCATAATAGAGACTTACATTTCACTAAGATGACCATAGGTAACATAACATAAATCTTAAGTGAGTTGTGAACTCCTGCTTATGAAGGCGGCCCTTTGATTTGTATGGGTGAGAATGGCCAGATCCTCGACTCAATAAGCCTATCATTTTGAGGATTCGTCTGATTGGGGAGTTGGGAACACAGCTACACAAGAAGAAATTCACTCATTCCCCAACGCCAAGGTAAGTAGATAAATTGCTCCCTTAAGAGCTGATTCCATGACTTGAACAATGTGGTGCCACACCTTCTCTTTGCTCGAGAGGGGTTTGGTCATATTTGGACAATGATTTATTGTTCATTAGAGGGATCAGTGGTATTTAAGAAGTTAGATGTAAGTACAGGGACAAAATAGTAATTTTGGCCCAACGGTACTTACAAGTAATTTGTGAAGGGTCATTGTACTGTTGATTAGTTATATTCAATGGACACAAAAATATATCCGTAGTGCGAAGAGTGCAGTTGTCGGTCTTTAGTGGAGTGCCCGACAGTTAATGGATGGTGAATAATTTACTTAAAGAGTCTAATTAATTATTCACGTTTTGTTGGGTTTCAAACTACAGATCCATGAGATCTCCTCTGTAGCACAACGAGAATTAATGAGAATCATTTTTTTGGATTTATTTTAATTGTTCAAATTGATTGAGGGAATTAATTATATATGATATGATTAATTAAATTTTAATTATATATAATATAATTACTATAATGTATTTGATACATTATAATATTAATGACAGAAAATGAATATTTGTATATGATTCAAATATTAATTATATGAATTGGATTCATGTTGTTAAATTTAATATAAATGTGATTTATATTAAATGTCATTAGTGAGAGAAAAAACTATAGGTTATATTGTATTTGATACAATATATAAACTGTAAGTTATTTGTTATATTTGATATAATATATAATTTAATATAATATATAAAGATATATATATATTAAATTATTTATTAAAATAATTTATTAATTAATTTAATTTAATTTAATTTATTATTTTTTAAATAATTAATGAGAGGGAGTTGTAACTCCCTTCCCCTCCCTTCCCTTCCCCCCCCCCTCTCCCCCCTCTCTCTCCATATCGTGTAGCGGGAAATTAGATTTTTTTACGTCTTCTTCTCCCTGGGTGGTGAAGAGATATAAAGACAGAAAAGAAAAATCACACAGAGAGATCACTGTCTTTTTCCTTCTTCTTACCTCTCTCTCAATTTCCTTTCAACCAAAATAGACATAACCCCACTCCTCATGGATTCTCATCCAGAGAATATCAAGGTTGTCATTTATGGTGGTGTTCACCGACTCGAGGGAATCCATTGAAGACTATTGTTTAAAGGTAAAGGTTGTGAACCCTGTTTTTCTTTCTCTATTATTTAGTGTATGTATGCTGTAAATTTTAGATGCATAATCTATGTGTACTGTAAAATTTAGTATTCTGTGAAATTTTGGGAGTTGGGACGATCCGCTTCTATTGTGGATCCTTCATAGGGATCATTCACCAACTACGACCAAACCCCTATCGGGCCAGGAGAGGGTGTGGCGCGACATTGTTCAATCGCTGAAATCAGTCGTTAAAGGAGAAATTTATCTACTTACCTCGACATTGGGGAATGAGTGAATTCCTTCTTGTGTAGCTGTGTTCCCAGCTTCCCAATCAGAAGAATCCCCAAAATGATAGGCTTGTTGAGTCGTCAATCTGATCATTCTCACCCATACAAATCAAAGGGTCGCCTTCATAGGTAAGAGTTCACAACTCACTCAACATTTAAGTCATGTTATCTCCATCCTGGTGAAATGTAAGTCTCTATTGTGAACGACATTATATAATACTTTAAACATTTCATGGTCCGGTCTTATATAAACTCTTTTGTATAGAATACCTCTGTTTACATGTCTCCACATGAATGATCAGGATCAGATCATTTGTAACACTTTATAACAATTGTAACATCTATGAAGCGAGTCGTTCTCGTAGTTTCACCAGGATAAGGTATCCAGCCATATTCATCTACTACAAACCATTTAGGTAATCACTTAATCATGATCCACCCATATGTCTCTACATACATGTTTAAGCTATAGATGATAACCTTGGATATTATTTTATTGGTTTGTGGGTTTAATGCAACTAAATATCAAATAAAATATCATATATTTTATTAGATAAATAAAATGTTTGTACAATAGAATTTCAAACTATAGAACCCTACGAGATTTTTGGGCATCAACCCCAACAATCTCCCAGTTGACCTAAATCTTGTGGGGTATACAATATAAAAGTCAAATTAATATACAAAGTACACAAAACAATAAACTAGGGCATAAATGGCCAGTATAAATCTCTCATTTGCCTTAGTCTAAACATGGCTTGTCCCATAGACCCATACCCTGCAGGTGACCCTCAAACACCTTAGTCATGAGGGCCTTTGTAAACAAATAAAAAATGTTGTGCTCCGAAGCTATCTGCATGACAATCACGTCTCCTTGAAGCACGATCTCTCGGTTGAGATGATACTTCCGCTATATAAGCTTCCGACGCTTGTGACTCCTAGGCTCTCTAAAATTAGCCACAACACCACTATTATCAAAATAAAGGGTGATGGGCTTTGATAGGTATGGAACCACTTCTTGATCAGTCATGAATTTCCTGAGCTATATAGCTTCCTTAGCAGCTTCGCAAGCTGCTACGTACTCAACTTCCATGGTGGAGTTAGTAATGCACCCTTTCTTGGTGCTTCTTCAGACTATTGCCCCTCCATTAAGCATGAACACTGATCCTGATGTGGATTTCCTAGAATCCTTATCAGTCTGGAAATCAGGGTCTATGTCTTCTATAAGGATAAGATCCTTAGAACCATACACGAGTATGTAGTCCCTCTTTCTCTGTAGATACATGAGGATATTATTAGCGATGATGCAGTCATCATATCCTAGATTAGACTGATATCTCCTGACTATCCTCACCGTATAGCAGATGTTAGGTCTAGTACATAACATCGCATACATCAGGTTGCCAATAATCGATGCATGAGGGATCCGTCTCATTTCCTCAACCTCTTGAGGTGTCTTAGGATACTCTTCCTTAGACAATATAACTTCATGCCTAAAAGGTAGTAAACATCTCTTGGATGCATCGAATGCTTGACAACATTTTGTTAATGTACGTTGCTTGAGACAGAGCTAGCATTTTGTTTTTTAGATCTCTATAGATCTAAATTCCCAAAACAAACTTAACCTCACCAAAAATCTTTCAATTGGAATTGCGTCACTAGCTAGTTCCTAAATTCAGTCAATAGACCTACATCATTCCCAATTAGTAGGATATCGTCAACATAAAACACTACAAAAGCTACTAAACTGTTGATGATCTTCTTGTATACACAATGCTCCTCAACATTCTGATTAAAGTCATAAGATTTGATTGCAGTATCAAATATTTTGTTCCAAGATCAAGAAGCTCGTTTCATCCATAAATGGACCAATTAAGCCTACAAACCTTTTTCTCATGACCTTAGGTTATGAATCCCTCAAGTAATTCCATATAAATGGTTCCTCAAGATTTCCATAGCAGTCTTGATGTCCATTTTCCAGATCTCGTAGATATAATATGAGGCAATGGATAGAAGGATCTAGATAGACTTTAACATGGCAATAGGTGAGAAAGTCTCCTCATAGTCAACTCCCTCAACTTGGGTATAACCCTTTGCCACTAGTCTAGCCTTGAAGGTTTACACTTTCCCATCAGCACCCCGTTTTCTCATGTAGATCTATTTGCAACCTATAGGTTTAACCCCATCAGGTTGATCTACATGATCCCAAACCGAATTGAAGTGCGTCGACTCCATTTCGAGATCCATAACTTTGATCCATTCATCTTTGTCAACATCCTCCATTGCCTTCTTGTAAGACAATTGATCCCTAACATCTCTATCAGCTACCATAGCTATGATTTTTGTTAAACCCATATAATGGACAGGTGGGTTCGCAATGCTCCCACTACATTGAGGTTTTCTCAACACTAAAGGTGGATTTGACTTACTAGATGATCCAACTTCAACAACTCTTGTTGAGGTTTTTGTTTCTTCAACAACTCTTGTTGAAGTTTCAGTAGTTTCTTTGGAAATTTTCTTGAACACTATTTTATTGTGGGGCTTCTGCTCCCTTATGTGGTATTCTTCTAGAAAAGAAGCATTTGCTGACACAAACACTTTATTCTCCTTAGGGACGAAGAAGTAAACAGCTCTCGTTCTTTTGGAGTAGCCTATAAATAGGCACATATTTGAACGAGGTTCTAGTTTCTTAGAATTTGCCTCAAGTACATATGTTGGACAACTCCAGATTCTGAAATGACGTAAACTATTCTTATGGCTATCCCATAACTTCAAATTTGTTCTCGTAACACTCTTGGATGGAACAAAGTTCAAAATATACGTTGTAGTCTGTACTACAAAACCCCAAAACGAATCAGGTAAGGAAGCGTAACTCGTCATAGACCAAACCATGTCTAACAGAGTTTGACTTCTCCTTTCTGATACACCATTCTATTGAGGTGTACCAAATGCTGAGAGTTGGGATACTATTCCATGTTGTATCAAATAGTAATGGGATGTAAGGTAAAAAAAACTCTCCACCTAGATCATGTTGAAATGTCTTAATTGTTTTACTTAATACATTTTCAAGTTCGACCTTGAACTGTTAGAACTTTTCAAATGATTCAAACTTATGTTGCATTAAATAAACATACCCATATCTTGAATAATCATCTGGAAAGGTGGTGAAATATTCAAACCCTCCTCTTTCGTTTACATTAATTGGACCACAGAGGTTTAAATGTACTAGCTCTAAGGGTTCTTTGGCCCTGTGAAATATTCTAGTAAAACATCTTTTAGTCATTTTCCCTTCAAGCCATGATTCACACACAGATAAAGAATTAATGGCCAGTTAATCAAAAGCATTAAGTGCAAACAATTTAGTAATCTATACAAAACCAATCAATCGTAAATTCAAATACCAAAAGTAACATCCCTAAAAATTTACAACCACCCTAGAAACAAAGTTTAGCCACAATAATATAAACATAGAAGAACAATCTCCCCTCAATCACGATCTCCTTGACTCTCGCCACGAATTCCGGATTGGTCTTCAACAAAACGCGCATTCTTGATCGATTCTTCTCGTCACAATCAGCCCAGAATCACTCTCTGATCAACCCCAATCAAAATCTTGTGAAGTTGTGTTCCTAGCTCCTCAATCAGATAAATCCCCAAAATTGTAGGCTTGTTGAGTTGGCAATCTAGCCACTTTCACCTATTCAAATCAATGTACCCCCTTCATAGACAGGAGTTCACAAACACCTTGGTATAGAATACCTTCGTTCATATGTCTCCACATGAATGATCAAGATCAAATCATTTGCAGCACTTTGCAACAATTGTAACATCTACAAAGTGGGTTGTACTCATAGTGTCACTAGGATAAGGTATCCAGCCTTATCCATCTACTATAGACCATTTAGGTAATCACTTATACATGATCCACCAGTATTTCTCTACATAAATGTTTAAGCTACAAGATATCCTTGGATGTTAGTTTATTGGTTTGTGGGTTTAATGCAACTAAATGTCAAATAAAACATCATTAGATAAATAAGATGTTTGTACAATACAATTACATACTATATGAGATTTACGACATCAATCCCAACAGATATATGTAGACCTGTTAATCTACGGAATGGACCATTTAGATATTTTATGGTATTAATAGATGCATCAAGCAGATGGTCACATGTGTATTTATTATCAAGTCAAAATCATGCATATGCAAGATTATTTACTCAAAAAATTAAGTTAAGAGCGCAATTTTCTAATTATACAATGAAGACCATTCATCTTAATAATGTCGGTGAATTTACATCCCAAGATTATGATAATTATTGTATGTCATTTAGAATAAGTGTTGAACATCCTGTACCTCATGTTCATACACAAAATGGTTTAGCAGAATCATTCATAAAACATTTGCAATTAATTGTTAAACCATTGCTTATAAGAGTTAGCTTTCAACATTTGTATGGGGACATACTATTTTGCATGTGGTGTCAATTGTACACATTATTCTAGTTTCTTATCATATGTACTTGCCATTACAATTAGTTTATGGTCATAAGCTAAATATTTTCCATTTGAGAATTTTTGGATGTGCAGTATATGTTCCAATTGCTCCATCACAACGTACTAATATGGGTTCTCAAAGGAGGTTAGGAATATATGTTGGATATGATTCCCCATCAATTATTAAATATATTGAACCCATGACGTGTGATGTATTTATTGCACGATTTGCTAATTTTCATTTTAATGAGACAAAATTTTTAACATTAGGGGGAGGAATTAAAAAGTTGAAAAAAGAAATTACATGAAATGTATCATTATTGTCTCATTTAGATCCCCGTACAGATCAATGTGAACCTAAAGTTCAGAAAATAATTCATTTGCAAATATAGCAAATCAGTTACTAGATGCATTCATAAATGCCAATAAAGTGACTAAGTCACATATACCAGCTGCAAAAGCTCTATTCAATGTAAGAAGTTATCACTAATAAGTATGAGACATGCCAAAAGCATGACAGACCATTCGGTTTCAAAGATAAAAATCCTTGAAAAAGAAATAGTCAATAATGACTCAGCTAAGAATATGAATGTTCTAGAAGAAATCCTAGATATGAGAACTCATTAGGATATTGAAATAAATGAGGATAATAATGAGATCTCAATAAATTATAAGTTGACAACACTTTTCATACAATGTTGCTCGTGATGTTATTTATGATAGTGAATATGAAAAATAGTGACATAGTAAGGATTGACTTATGTGGAAAGAAACAATCCAATATAAATAAACTCATTTTTCAAATTGTGAGGAGAAGTAGTCCAGACATCAGAGAATGTCAAACATGTGTGATACAAGTGGAGTATTTGTAAAGCAAATAGAGTGAAGTCACAAGATATAAAACAAGACAGATCCCACAATTATTCTCGCAATAGACTAGTATTAATTACAAGAAAACATATTCTTTAATGGTCGCTATGTAATACCATGAGATATTCAATTTATCTAATTGTGTATATACATCTTAATAATGATATCTATTTATGAAGATTACTGAACAATTAAAGGTAACATAATTTCTATAATTCAAACATTAGAGTATCATATATATATCATAAAGATTCTTATAAAATATTCTTGACGAATGTGATATAATCATCTTCATTATTTGTTTGTATGAGGATACAAAAATAACCATATTTGTCCAAATTCTTTTATAGAGAAATCACAACCTGAGATTTACTATATGTTGATGATTTGAGCAGAAACTCCTGAAGACATTTTAATGACAATAGAATTTTTTTAAGAAAGAAATTGAGATGGTAAATTTTTCCTTAGCTTGCAAATAAAGTATAAAACAAATGGAATTGCATCTTATGCATTAAAGATCTTTTCTAGATTATGTACATCACTGAATACTCATATGATGGTTCCTTCACTCGATATGAAAAGGATATATCAATAGAAGGATGGTGAAGGATGTTAGGTCCTGAAGAATCATAAATTTTGAGAAATAAGTGCACTTATATAGCTTGACTAGTTTATACACTGCATTTTGTAGTATTTTTCAGTAATTTTATTACATATATATGATATTCCTCCAAAAGGAGGATATTGAAGTAGAGTTAAATATATGGTATGTTTTATTTGAGAATTATTTTACATCGATTTATTTTATTATAATAAATCTAATTATGTTCTAGTTGGTTGTGAAGATACACGTTAGTTATCTAACCCATACAAGCTATATCTTAAACAAGTTACTTAGTACATGGAGAAGAATTTTTTATATCACGACGATCAGTGAAATAGACCATAACGGCTACTTCCTCAAATCATATTGAAATTCTTCGAATTCCCGAGGCTAGTCGAGAATATGTATGTCTAAGATAAATGACTTAGCACATTAATGGAACATGTGGTTTGTTTTTTAGTAAAAATCTTCCAAAGATGTTATACGAAGACAACACGGCGTGCATATCCCAAATCAAAGGAGGATATATGAAAGGAGATAGAACAAAACATATTTCACTAGAGCTTTTCGACACTCATGATCTTGAAGAGAATGGTGACATCATTGTACAACAAATTTGTTCGAAGGATAACCTAGTAGACTTATTTACAAAATTATTACAGACCACAACCTTTGAGAAATTGGTGCACAATATTGGAATACCGTGACTCAGAGATCTGAAGTGATGTTTCCACGAGGGGATGAAAATATACTATATTTTTTTAAGAGTATTAGATTATATGAAATATGTACTCTTTTTATTTCATTAAGATTTTTTTCCCAATGGGGTTTTTCCTAGTAAGGTTTTAATGAGACCTATTTCATATATATAATGTGCATCTGAGGGGGAGTATTATAAATATTTTGACAATAGATGTCCATAAGATAATCATACTTAGTGTCCATTGACCATGTGTCATGCCCTTGATGGGATTTGAATCTCAAGTGGATACATGTGAACGGTTTGCGTCCCGCAAATTGATTTTTACATAAATAAAATCAGTGTATGAAAACAGAATATGTATAGAATAAACATGTGAAATAGCATGCTTTAGATAAAGAAAAGAACCATTCTCAATTCCAACGAATAACTTGTCCAACGGTCTTGAACACAAACGTCTTCTCGAACAATTTTGAACCCGACAACGAGAATAACCTTGTTATTCTCAAGGATTCCAATAGAAGGATAGGTGGTATCCAACTATTAGAAGAGGGTGGGGAGGAAAAACCATTGGAAAAGTAGAGAAGATTTTTTATTTTATTTTATTTTTTTTGTGGCTGAGGGAAAAATTTGCATGATGAATGCTTACCCCAAAAGGGCCATAAGGAAGACTTTATATAGAGAAGGGTCAACCCCGTTCTCCAAGTCTTTTTCCAATTTTTCTTTATGCACAACTAATTAAATAACACTTATTTAATTGATTAGCACATTAATTAAATAACTATTTATATATTAAATTCAATTTCACATATATATATTTAATTATAATAAATAACGTATGTCTACTTGCAACACCTCTCTATTTATTAATTAATTCTTTGTGAATCTAATTCATTCGAATTAATTATTTGAATTTTATTCAAATGTTTCTTTCCAACTTACTTTGAATTATAGATCACATCCACAATCAATTACATATTAATCATATAAATATACAGTTTAATATCCTTTAATGAATCTAATTCACTTCAATTAATTATTTCAGCAATTAAAATCATCCCTCTTTTATATCTTTTCGTAAGCTCACAAGGAGACTTGGTGGACCTGTATATAAGAAGTTCCAATTATATGAAATTAATTGACTCTCACTAACTAAGTTAATCAATAATTGTTGACTGTGGATACACCCCACTAAAGACACACAACTACATTCTTCTCACTACAGATATATTTTTGTGTCCACGAATATAGACCAGTAACAGAAAGTTAGTCTTCACGAGTGTTTGTAACTCCAACTAGGTCAAATTATCGTTTTAATCTTGGGTTACCTTTGAGTCCTTAAGTACTAGTGCTCCTCTAATTAATCACCTGTTCATGGACCAACCAATAAACCGAAATCCCTCTCGAACCAATGAGAGGGTAGGAACCTTTGTTCAAGTTTCAGAGACACCAATTAAGAGAACACTCATCTACTTATCCTGAAGACTGGAAGAAGTGAATTCCATCTTGTATATTTATGTTTCAAGTTTCCCACTCGGTCTTACCCCCAAAATTGTAGGCTTATTGAGTCGGCAAACTGGCCACTCTCACCCATACAAATCAAAGGACAATCTCTCGTGGATAGGAGTTCATAATATACTTAGGATTAAGACTAAGTTGCCTAGGTCATCTTATTCAAATAGAAACCTAACTAGTCAGCGGTGTTACATTTAGTGGTTACTATTTCGCGATTTGGTATCATGCAAACTCATTGCATATGATATCACCACTCGCATGTCATCTACACAAACACACTGGATGATTGCACTTGTATCAAATACAAAGTTGGTCGTACCCAACCTTATCTCTATACAATAGACCCTTTAAGTTGTATCTAAAACAATGATCCTTGTATGTCTCCACATATAGTTCAAGACTCGTAAGGCAGCCTTGGATGTTAGTTTATTGGATTTAGGGTTATTAAGATAAAATAGAAAACAATAAGATTTACTCAATTAACATCTATAACTCTTTCTTGATGACGATCAATTAATAACACTTATATATGCGAGTTTTAGGCGATAAAACCCAACAACCCTCATTTTCCAAGTGTTGTCTATGTGTCTTAGTATTACACATTATTAGTGTCCATGTAATCCACCTCCTACTTGCCAAATTGCCTATAAATAGTGACATTTGGTGAGTTTTGGAAGACACACACATTAGACAAAATCCAAAAAAATTGGAGAAAATGGAGAAATCCAGCTGTTTTACTTTATTTACATTGGTTATTTATTTATTTCATATGTTTATATATCTTGTTTAATTTATTTAAATATTAATTTATTTTATTATTTATATTATATTATATTTATTTAAATATTAAATTTTATTGGAATATGTGTTTCCATTGTGCTCCTAAAATTTAGGACAATAGAGATTTTTTTTTTTCAAAAAGTTAACAATAAACAAACAACAAAGAACTATGTTCAAAATTTCAAAAAGTTAGCATTTTTTAGTTAAAATAGAATAAGTACAGAAAGGTACATGGAGCTTTAATATTTTAACTTTACCTATTTGGCAATATATATACATATATATCCAAAAGCAATAAATATATATTAACAGTGGGATAATGTTTTATAGGAGACAAAAGTTTTAGAGAGAGAATTTTTTTAATAGAAATATTTAGGATAGAGATGTGATTCTAAAAGAAAAGTTTAAAAGAGAATATGTTGAATGGAGAAAAATTGAAGCCCATAAATAAAAAATTGAAGAGTTAAAATAAAGGTTTAAGAATAGAAATGTATACATTGGCAATTATTTAATTTTTAATTTTTGGTTTTTAGAATTAAATATATTCCTTCAAATTTCTTAAATAAAAGTGTTAGAATTTTTTTTATCGAATTCTAAAAAAAATGATTACTTTATTTATTTTTCAAAATGGGCTTAATTTTGAAAGACATTCATAAAAAAGTAGATAATAAAAGAAAGAAATTTAGAGATAGAATAAATGTTTATAAGTAATTTCAAATATTAAAAACCTAAAACTATATGATTATCAAATTCAGGACTTAAAAGATTATATTTTAAGGAAAAAATAATAATGAGAAAATAATTAACAAACTAAATTTCAAATACTCACAAATGGTTGCCCTATTTTAAAAAAATATATATCGTCAGCTAAAATATGGTTAGGGTGAATTATGTTGGATCTATATCTATAATCTATAACTTCTCAAACTTAGTGTCCATAATTGATACTTGATAGTCCTAACATTCTCTGCATCCCCAATAACCTGACAACATCAATCTCACTTGTCTTGAAATTCTTTTAAGAGCGAAGACTTCCTTACAGACTAACACGAGTACTAATCAGCATGTTTAAATTTTCCATATGCCCCAAACTAAACATACTTAACATTGGAGTTCATATGATTGACCCATCAAAAAGAATGATGGACCTTGTTCAAATATGTAATAGCTAACTATTCTTTTAAGCCTTCTAATTTGGGTGTGGTTCGGTTCATTTATTTACTCTTCTTGCACTCGGGCATGAAAACTTAATAACATTTTTGTATATGGTTTGATGTTCATGTTTCTCATTTGTTTCCAAACAACATACTTGTTTGATAACCAATTTTTTTTTTTCTAAAATTTGATAAACATTTCTAATATTGTCGTCGACATGTACATATGAGTTACGTAACACATAATACAATCGAGTTGTCTGTACTTATAACATGGTCAAAAGTTGATTTTACCCCTACAATTACATCTTACACCTTAAGTACTATTGATACTCGAACAATTTGTTAATGATCCAATTGTTGGATTGTATGTCCTAAAATTCACCGTTTGTAATCTTTAAACTTATTTTATTTACAATAAAGTTGTTATTGAGGTTTATTCAATAATGTTGTTATTGAACATGTAAATTGCACTTGTAATAGCCTAAATCCAATACTTGAACTTTATATAAAACTTTATGAAGAGACATAAAAGTGGATCAAGTTTGAGTATATAGCCAAAACGGTCTATAAGTATAGGAAAAGGGTTGGGTACCTTATCCTGGAAACACTTTAGATGCAGCCCATTTTGTACAGGATACAAACGATATGATCCTAAATCGCTCATGTAGAGACATGTGGATGGGAGCATCTTATGGAAAAGATGTTTGCATAAAAATGGACCACGTAATAGTCACTTTTGTTTATAACACGGTTTACTACTAAAACAAGCTATTTCAATTCAATGACCTAAAGGCAACTCGATCTCAATCCTGAGCTAACTATGAACTTCTATTTATTCGGGATTATCCTTTAATCTGCATGGGTGAGAGTCGTTCAACAACGACGACTCAATAAGCCTCCCATTTTAGGAGTAAGACTGGATAGATAGCTGGGACATAGTCCTGCAAGATGAAATTTATTCCTACCTGATTTTAGTATTAGTTGATAGGTTGTTCACTTAAGTACTAACTCCTAGTCTTAAACAAGAGGTCTCACCCTCTCTATGACTGAGAAGAACTCGGTTTATTGGAAGGACCAAAAATCAATTGTTCATTAGTGGATCAGTAGAGACTTAAGGAGCTAGATGTATTATAGGGGTAAAATAATAAGTTTGAAGGATCGACTTACTTATCATGGTTAAATTAAGTGGACATAAATATATGTATAATGAGGAGAGTACAATTGCTAGACTTTAGTAGAGTGTCTCGGTAGTTAACGAATGTTAGTTAATTTGATTAAAAGTGTTTAGCTGATTAATCTTGGATCGTTGGAGCTCGTGATTTAGATCTATTAAGTTCCCTCTACTAGCTCATAATGGATTAAACCTTAGAATAGTAAGTCGAGATTATTTGAAATGTTAAAATTCAAGCTAGGGTTTGGATTATAATATATGATATAGCTAACGTTTAGTTTTCAAATTAAACAAATTTGTAGAGTTAAAAATATTTAAATATGATTTGGGTGTTTTATTAATATAATATTTGATATCAAATTAATTTTAAATTAATTAAATGGATTGTTTAATTATTTATTTATTTAAAATTAATTTTAATTTTAATTTTTCAAAATTAAATTTAGAAATTAATTTTATTTTTAATTAAGTTGACTTGTTTAAATTAATTTAAATTAAATTAAATAAATAAAATTAAAAAACAAATAGAAAGTGAGATTATCTCACATTTCTATTTGAATTACACCTCATTAGTGTAATTTTATTTATCAATTTGTGGAAAAGTGAACTTGCATGCTAAATTACTAAAATTAATAAAATTAATGTACTTAATATTTTTTTTTATCCAAATTGCTTTTGCTTTCATATTTGTAACTCTATCACCAATCATAATGTAACGACCCAACTTTTCTAACTTTTACTAGGGGATGACTACTATATACATGCATAAACTTAAAAACAAACCCTTTGCAACTTGAAGCCAAGGAATAACACTTTTTATAAAGTATGAAATTTGCATATTGAGAAATGTTCAAATAACATAAACCTTTATTCGGGATACCCCTAAACATAAATTTAAAATAAAAAAAACAATTAAAGACTTCAAATGTCTATGTACTAAAACTAGAACATGGAAACATGGGAAAACATATGCGAAAGCATCAATCTAGTCCCATTGGCGTTGTCACAGATTATTCTTATCATTCATCGATCTATCCTTGTCTTTACCTAAAAAACATATCGTAGGAAATGGTGAATATAAAAATACTTAGTAAGTGACCCATTACCGGGGCCAGCTACATGAACCTGCAAGCTCTTCTTATCATAACCATAGTGTACATCATAACATAAACACAGGTAGCAAACCTATAGGAACGCAAACATAGGGAGTGATCCTAAAGGGTCACAAACATATGCATAAGTATAAGTAGTAATCTCATAGGAACACACAGTCATAGGCATAAGTAGTGAACTCGAGTGTTCACAAACATAGGAAGTACATAGCCCGATAGGGAAGATAACAATCACGACCTAATATAACATGCACCAAACAATCAATCGACCTCATATCATAATTATATAGAATCTTCATTTTCTTTCAGCCCCACCACCAAGATTCTTGAAGCATAAGTAGTGAACTCGAAGGTTCCTGAAGCTTTAGTCCTACTGCCAAAGGAACCTTCCATAGATAGGGCTTAGTTTAAATTTCACGGTGTATTCTAGGACCTTCCCTTTCTTTTATTTGTACTCTTTTATCTTGGGCTTCTTGAACTTAATGACATCAGAATCTTCATTTTGCATATGTTTTCCTTAGTTTATTTACTTTCCTCTATTTCTTCTTAATTGTCACTTGTATGCATTGAAGTTGCTTTCATATTTCCCTTTTTTTTTGTGCATGCTAAGATAACCACAATGATGATACTATACAAACCAACTCTACAGACCCATTAGGATTACATTGATTGCAAACTTTACACACTTCTTAAAGTTTTGCATCTCAACTCTTTATGTTAGCAAGTCTTGAATCAAACCTATTTTTCAAATTTTTTCTAAATCAACCTGGTATTTGATTTTCACCAACGAGGACCTTACTAACGGCCAAAATTTGGGGGATGGGAGAGGTTTGATTCGATGAAATCAAAGCATTTAGGATTGCACAAAAAGAAAATGCCAACTCCAATGTAATCACAAGGAAATCCAGCCTAGTAAGAGTTGAGTTGTGAATGATACTCACCCATAGTTGAATGATTCATATGACATCTGTGCGCACAAGCCAAAACGAAAATGAGTATTCATGATTAACAAGCACAAAAATTTTTGAATAAAAAAGCTAACTCCAATATTAGTGCAGGGGGATACCTAGCTTATAAGAGGTGAGTTGAAATTGACACTCACCCGTAGTTGGGTTATTCACATGACATCCGTAGAGATAAGCCAAAATGAAAATGAGTAACTAAGTTCAGTATGCTAGAAAAGACAGAAAAAACTTCGAAATTTCATCAAGCATATTACTAGAGAGACAAAACCAAGTTGATTTAAGAAAAAAAAAAATGAAGAAAACAAGTTTGAGAAGACATGCTAAACATACAGTATGATACATTGCCCTAGGAAGTGAATAAAGCATGTCAGTAGACAAATGTCCTTGGTTATCAAAATTTGTAAGAGTATCCTGAGAGGTTAGACAACACATAGAAAGTAAGAATTTTACATGAGGGATGATTTTAAAATGTACTTGAAAACAAGCATTATTCTAAATTTAGGGGTGTGATAATTTGTAGTTCTACAAGTTATTGTATCTTAATGTTAGAATATGTAAAAGAATCTGGTAACAAAAGCATTAGAGTTATAGAAAAATTGAGCAAAATTACTTTCCATGTGTTCATTAAATTGAAAAGAGAGCGTAAGTGAAAATTATATCACTGATACGTTTATTTTGCAAGAATACAAACAAAAATCAAAGAAAGGATTCGTGCACTGAGTCCAAAGAAAAAACATATACGAAAGGTGAAAGGAACTAGTGAAGGTTCTACAGTAGAAGTGGGGATCATTCCCAATTTTTGTTTTCACAAAATTGTATATTACAGAACAGAGACAAAAGATTATGCATTATAAACTAAAATTACAACATGATGAATTTGAGAAATAGGGAAGAAAATTGGCATACCCTTAAAACTCAATTTTCTTTGCATAGTCCCTCGATCCACGAACATGAACACTGTGCTCTCCAAAATTGAAAAACCAAATGAGCACCACCACTTGAGAACCTTCTCGTATTCTCTTGGGAATGAGAATACGTGGGAATAGTGGGCTCTACACAATCTTGGAAAAGTGAAAGAGGATGAGAGGAAGAAGAAGAAAATTTTTGTCTCTGTCAAATCCAGGAAAGGAGAAGTCAGTGTGAAACCATCTCTCACGTAACGCCTCAACCCCACTTGTGATAGAGAGGAAAAGTAGGAGGGTGTTATTTTGTTGACTCCCTCATTTAAATTAATTCATTAAATTAAATTAAATAATTCCTAAATATATAAATATAACAAGCAACTTATTATATATATAACTATGTGTTATATAAAATATAACATATAACCTATAGTTTGTATTTTCTCTCATCATTACATGATGTTTAATATAAATCATATTTATACTAAATTCAATTATATGAATCTGATCTATATAACTAATATTTGAATCGTATTTAAATATTTAATATATTATAATATATCTAAATACATTATATTAATTATATCACAAAGAATAAATTTAATTAATTATATCACATATAATTAATTCTCTCTATTAATTTGAACAATTCAAATTAATCCAAACCTTAATTCTCAATAATTTCTATTGAGTTACGGAGAGGACCTGATAGACCCGTAGATTGAAGCTTCAATGACACTTGGATAATTAATGAAACTCTTTAATTAAACTACCCAATATCCATTAATCGTCGGTCAATCCACTAACGATAGACAGCTGTACTCTTCATACTACAAATATATTTCTATGTCCATTGAATATAACTAGTCAAAAGTACGATGACCATTCACAAATTGCTCATAAGTATAGCTGGATCAAAATTATCGTTTTACCCCTATAGTTACATCTCACTCTTTAAATACCACTGATCCTTCTGATGAACAATAATTCATAATCTAACTATGACTAATTCCCTTTAGGGCTAGAAGAGGGTGTGGCCATATTGTTCAAGCCCCAGAATCAACCCTTATTGAAGGAATTTATCTATTTATCCCGACATCAGGGAAGAAGTGAATTCCGTCTTGTATAGTCGTGTTCTCAACTTTCTAATTAGACGAATCTCTAAAATGGTAAGCTTATTGGATCGGCAATCTTGCCAATCTCACCCATACAAATCAATGAACCACCTTCACAGGTAGGAGTTCACAACTCACTCAAGATTTAGGTCATATCATCTATGGTCATCCTAGTCAAATGTAAGTCTCTATTATGAATGAAGTTATATAATAAGACCAGTCATTTCGTGGTTCAGTCTTATACAAACAACTTTGTAATAGGATACCCCCACTGATAGCTGGTAGAAATACAAGTTATTGTAGCATTTTATTTAGAATTATGAGGGCTAACAAGTAGAATATGCGGTGATTATACTAAGAATTTATGTGAAAAATGAGCTTGCGTCGATCAACATTGAAATTCTCGGCTAACCTAATATTATGCGTTATTTTGTGTTAAAATGTCTATTTTTGTTACTATCGCTGGAATGAATCGCATGTGCTAAAGCCAGACTATCGCAAAGTCGATTGTATGTGGTGAATCCCAGACCCTCGCAAAGTTGATCGCATGCGTTTATCGCATGGAGGTTGTGGCTACAGAGTAATAACCATTTTAGAAGGATGATCACAAGGTAGGTGG
>NC_143484.1:15685278-15727046 GCF_027475165.1 Benincasa hispida | reverse complement strand
GAATTGGACCCAAATTTCAGATCAGGCCCAAAACCAACTAATTGGGCCCAAGGGTCAGGCCCATGGACCAACCAAGCCCATGAAGCCCACCTGAGAACTCTATAAATAGAGAAGTTCTCTTCATTTGTAAAGGAGCATTTTCTACACTCAGAAAACCCAGAGAGAATTCACTAACAAGCAGAGGACTCTCAAGACTCCTGAAGCTGCACTCCTATAAGGCAGAAGACCTTTGAAGACACAAATACTCTTCCAAGACTTCTACTTCAAGCTTCCAAGATTCCTAAAGCTACCCTCCTATAAGGCAGAAGACCTTCAAAAACACAAATACTCTTCCAAGACTTCTACTTCAAGCTTCCCAGACTCTTGAAGCTGCACCTCTATAAGATAGAAGACCTTGGAAGACACAAATGCTCTTCCAAGACTTCTACTTTAAGCTTCCAAGACTCCTAAAGCTGTACTCCTATAAGGCAGAAGACCTTTGAAGATACAAATACTCTTCTAAGACTTCTACTTCAAGCTTCCAAGATTCCTGAAGCTACACTCCTATAAGGCAGAAGAACTTTGAAGATACAAATACTCTTCAAAAACTTCTACTTCAAGCTTCTAAGACTCCTGAAGCTGCACTTTTATAAGGCAGAAGACCTTTGAAGACACAAATACTCTTCCAAGACTTCTACTCCAAGCTTCCAAGACTTCTACTTCAAGAACGTTCGATGCTTTCTTTCTCCAAGTCAAGCATATTCACCCAACTGAGAGAGAATCAAAGGATCAAGTATTAGAGATCGAACTACATCGTATCAAATCAACTCCAACATCAACACCAACCTAAGTTCAACTCCACGAAAACATTTCTCCGGAAACCTCGTGCGAAAAAATTGGTACACCCAGTGGGACCTCTCAAGCTCTCATCTTTTTCTCAGCATTCAAACAAGCCAAATGGCACCTAAGAAGGTGGCATCCAAATCTCCTAAGAAGATGGCATCCAAAGCTCCCTCCGCAAATGGCTCATACAAGGGTCCGGTCACCCCGGCCGCACAAAAGAAATCACGCAAGAGCAAGAATAGAGCTCCCCAATCGCCCACGACATCTTGAAACAAATGATGGAATCCCCACAAAGTGGGGTTGTCATCTAGGAAAACCCTTTGTTAGACAACTATACTTTCATGTTCGACGGACCAGAAAGAGATTCACCACCAGATGTGATTTCTGTCATGATGGCAGATGTGATGGCGGAAGCGGGCATGGCTGAAATGGAAAGGAAGATTAACTTCCTGATGAAAGCCATCGAGGAGCGAGACCACGAGATCGCTGCCCTGAAGGAACAAATGCAGTCTTGAGAGGCTGCTCAATCAAGCCTAGCACCCACGATGAAAGCAATCGACAAGGGGAAGACCATGCTACAAGAAAGCCAATCGCAACAGTCAGCCTCAGTGGCCTCTTTATCTGTCCAACAACTACAAGACATGATCATGACCTCCATAAGAGCTCAATATAAAGGTCCGCCCAAAGTTCCAACAATTCGATGGAAAGGAAAACCCAAAGCAACACATCGCCCATTTCATAGAAACATACGAAAATGCAGGAACAAGAGAAGATCTACTTGTCAAACAGTTCGTCAGAACCCTGAGCTGATTGACAGTTGGGAGCAACTTGAAAGAGAATTATTGAATCGTTTCTACAGTACCAGACGCATCGTCAGCATGATGGAGCTGACAAACTCCAAACAACGGAAAGGGGAACTAGTCGTCGACTACATCAATCGATGGAGAGCTCTGAGTCTGGATTGCAAAGATTGACTCACCGAGTTGTTTGCTGTGGAAATGTGCACGCATGGTATGCACTAGGAACTCCTCTACATCCTACAAAGGATAAAACCTCGTACGTTTGAGGAGCTGGCAACACGCGCTCATGATATGGAGCTGAGCATTGCCAATAGGGGAACTAAAGATTTCATAGTTTTTGAAGGAAGAAAATACAAAAATGATGCCAAGGGCATTGAAAAGATTGTGAGTAGTACCACAAAAGAATCTATGGTTGTTCATGTGACCCCGCTGAAATTTTCCTCCAAAGGAAAACAAGAAAAAATTGAAAGAAGGCACAATGAGGGCGAGAAGCGTCATCCAACTCTTAAAGAATGACAAGAGAAGGTTTATCCATTCCCTGACTCTGATGTGGCAGATATGTTGAAGCAACTACTAAAGAAGCAACTCATTCAGCTACCAGAGTACAAGCGACCAGAACAAGAAGGAAAAATAGATGATCCTAACTACTGCAAGTATCATCGGGTCATTAGTCACCCAGTTGAAAGGTGCTTTGTGCTGAAGGAATGAATTATGAAGTTGGCTCGTGAAAAGAAGATTGAGCTAAATTTGGATGAAGTAGCTCAGACAAATCACGCTACAGTAGTGGTGACTTCAAATGTTCCAATATTATCTGTGTCCCATGCTCAAAGACAAAGTCCGATCCAGTTTGGAGAATTCGAGCCTATAGTTGTTTGGTTCCAACAAGATATTCAAACAACAAATTCTGAAAGGAAAGATAAGCTTTTTGAAGATGACAACGAAGGGTGGATAGTAGTGACTCATCGAAAGAGAACACAACTAAACTCCACCCAAAAAGAGTCATGTTCCTATCGAAGCTATAAAAGAAGAAACAAGACTCATAAAAAGAAAGGCAAAAAGATGACATGGAAGCCTAAGTCTGCTAAGAAAGAAGACAAAGACTTCCCTCAATTCCGACGACCAACAACTTTGACAGAATTTCTCCCTAGAAGCTTTCTCAATAATCATCCAGAGAAAGTATCAGAAGTTATTGCATGCCACATTGTTGTCATAGTGGAAGTCGACAACAATCATGTGACTGCTGAAGAAGTCAAAGACTCAGAAGAAATGAAGCAAAGAACTTCTGTCTTCGATCATATTAAGCCTTCAAGTGCTCAATCTTCAGTTTTTCAAAGATTGAGTAGGCCATGGTAGGAGAAGAAGATCAATGTCCAATGACTACTTCTGCTCGAACATCAGCTTTCAATAGGCTAAGTATATCCACATCAAAGAAATATCAACCTCCAACATCTGCTTTTGATCATCTTAAGACAACAAGCGATCAACGTAAAGGAATGATGACAATCTTGAAGCCAACGTCATTCCATGAAGAAAACAACGACGAAAAGATTCATAGTTTTGTCCTTTCACGCATGAAGAGGAAATTTTTTGTTGACATAAGTACAGAAGGTTCCTTGATAGTGAAGCCAAAACTCATCATATTGACAAATCCTACAAATGAAGAGGATAATCAAAACCATGATGAAATAAGAGCTTCTGAAGTTTAAATGAAGAAGCTCCTCATCGCAAGAGCCTAAACTGCATGATGCTCCTAACACATGAGCTTAAAATGTGAATGGCCCAAAAAAGAATTGTATGAACTACGCTATGACTTGATCCCTTTCATTATAAAGGATACGTAGGAAACTTAAAGAAATTTAAGTTCAGTCGCGTATAAAAAGAAAAAAAAATCTCTTCGAACTACATTATGACTTGATCCCTATCATTAAGAAGGGTATATAGGCAGCTTGAAAGAAACTTCAAGTTCAGTCCAGTTAAAAAAAACTTGAATTACGTCATTACTGTATCCCTTTCTTTAAAGGTACGAAAGAAACTTAAAGAAATTTAAGTTTAGTCCATCAGAAGAGGTACCACAACCACCTAAGTATAATACTACAAGATTGATGTTGATCATCCCCGTCAAAGAATGACACTTCAGATTGAAGATGTTCATCCCTATTGGGGGCAACACAATAGGTTGAAGATGTTCATCCCTCGTAGGGAGCCAGCATAGAAAATAAAAGGCACACCCTTGGAATGTGCTTCGCTTCCTCTTTAAAATCAAACTTAGATGCTCTTCAATCTTCAAGTTCAGAGGCTTCATTAATGCTCCTCCATCTTCAAGTTTAGAGGCTTCATTGATGCTTCATCTTCATGCTTCATCAAACTCAAATGCGAAGAATTTGTCGATGCGTTGGCAAACTCAAGTGCGAAGGTCTTGTTGATGCTTCTCCATATTTAAGTTCAAAGGCTTCATCGATGCTTCTCCATCTTTAAGTTTAAAGGCTTCGTTGATGCCTCTCCATCTTTAAGTTCAAGATTGGCATGCATGGCCTCGCTTCCATCTTCAAGTTAAAGGTCGATGTACATGACTCCGCTCCATCTTCAAGTTCAAGGTCAGTGTGCATGGCTTGGCTCCATCTTCAATGACTCGGTCTACAAAATCATAACGCAGCTTCGCTTCATCTCCAAACTAATGATGCGGCTTCACTTCATATTCAAAGCCGTGGTGTGGCTTCATTTCATCTCCAAACTGATGATGTGACTTCACTCCATCTTCAAAGTCGTGGTGCGGTTTCGTTTCCTCTCCAAAATGTTGGTACAACTTCACCTCTTCTCTTAAATTTGTGTAGCTTCACTTCATCTCCAAACTAATGATGCGGCTTCACTTCATATTCAAAGTTGTGGCGTGGCTTCGTTTCATCTCCAAACTAATGATGCGGCTTCGTTTCATCTCCAAGTTGTGGTGTGGCTTCGTTTCATCTCCAAACTGATGACGCGACTTTGCTTTATCTTCAAAGTCGTGGTGCGGTTTCGTTTCCTTTCCAAAATATTGGTACAACTTTACCTCTTCTCCAAAATTTGTGTAGCTTCGCTTCCTCTAAAAAATGTGGGTGTGGTTTCACCTCATATGCGAGATCAAGTTTGGTTTTTCTAGCTCTACCTCATATGCGAGGACGACTCTCGTCCATCCGGCTCCACCTCATATGCGAGGACAACTCCAGTTCGTCTGGCTCCGTCTTGTATGCGAGATCGACTCTAGCCAATCTGACTCCATTCAAAATCTTGATGCACATTCTTCTCATCTTCAAGGTTTGATGGCATATCTGCCTCATCTTCAAATACTCAATGGCATATTTTCCTTATTGATCAAGGAGTAAATAATAAGGCAAACCTTTCGAGGATCCACACTAAGGTGATCGAATGGGAGAGTTGTATGCCTTTGCGGGGCTCCTTCCCATGACGATCAGGATACACGAGCGGTGCTACAAGGTAGACCTTTCTGAGATCCTCCCTAGGGAGATCAAATGGGAGAGTTGTAAACCTTTGCGGGGCCCCTCCCATGATGATCAAGATACACGAGCGGCACTACAAGGTAGACTTTTCCGAGATCCTTCCTAGGGTGATCGAATGGGAGAGTTGTAAGCCTTTGCGGGGCCCCTCCCATGACGATCAGGATATACGAACGGTGTTACAAAGTAGACCTTTTCGAGATCCACCTACGGTGATCGAATGGGAGAGTTGTAAACCTTTGCAGGGCCCTTCCTATGACAATCAGGATACACGAGCGCACCAAAGATGGGTCGATGAGATTAAAAAAAAAAAAACTTGTTTTGTTGTACTCCTTTAGTTGCACCATAACTTCTACAAAAAAAAAAAAAAAAAAGTAGGAGGGCAAGTTAGTAAAAAAAATAAATTAATAATAATAAAAAAAGGAAGCAAATATATATATATATATATGAAAACAAAAAAGGAAGGGAAGCCATGATTCCCCATCCTTCCTTCTTTCTCCCTTCTCCTCACTTACAGCTTCCTATTGCAATCCAAGTCTGATTGACAAAGGATAGAAAGGACGTAAGAACGAAGGAGATCACACTACAAGATGAAGAAGAGCATGCGTCCTGCCAGTATTTATATAATCTGACCTAGGATCTTCATTGCATGCGATTATCTTGTTTTATGTTGTGCCTAATACCCCTTTAGAGCTACTCGAGAGAGAGTCTAAAAAAAGAAACTAAGACTTGAGAGAGCTAGGTTAGAATCTAGACTCGAGAGAGCAATATTAGATCTGCATAAGCAAGAGATAGGGACTTAGAGATAAGCTCTGTTTGCCAACCTGCATCGTTTGCACCATAGAGATAGGTATGATATTATGTGGTCGCCTTATTTGTGTGTGTGTCCTTTTGTCATCGCATAAATAAGAATAGAGGCTTATGTGTAGGTCCTATAGACTTATCGCATATATCGCATGCGTTCTAGTATTAGAAGCCGTAGCATTTGCGTCGAAAGATGGTTTTCTATTGTATGTGTGTTGCATGATCGCATAACATGAATGCATCCTAGGAAGTGTTAGCCGAATCCCTTCTCAAGTTGTTTAACGCATACTCATCGCATTTTCCGTATTATCAACTCTTTTCGAAACTCTATCGCATTCATTTATTTTATTACTGCAAACAACAACACCAAACAATTATTTCATTTATCGGTTACCGCAAAGTCTTTTGAAAAATTATCACTGCATACCGTTTTCCAAGTCCCTGAGTTTGACCCTGGACTTACCAAGAAACTTAGTGGGGTTTATACTATGATTCCACTGAGAAAACTTGTTGCTCAACGCAATTCCATCACCACATTTCATTCCATATTTTCACCTCATAAAATAACGCATCACGCAACTTGGTGGGCGCATCTGGGTGAAAAGCTTAATAAATCACGATGGGACAGAAAGCTGATAACGGTCGATTCTGAATTAAGTTGACAAGCCGTTAACGATCTACTGTAGCAAGTACACCCAACTTTTTGGTGACAAATATTTGGTGCTTCAGACAGAGAATTAATTTCATCCCATCAATGCAATCATAAAAGAGAAGAAGCCTTTCACCCCAATGCTCTATAAATACTAGAGGCCACCTTCAGTGAAGGAGTTAGATAGTTAGATAATTTTCTTAGCCTTGTTCATAGTTTATCTTTTACTTAGAAGGCAGAGCGAGAGAAGGGATGAGACGTCAGAAGATCGCCCTGGTCAGTTTGAGAGAGAACCCAAGAGGCATGGAAAGACAGAGAGAGGGCCAACTCTTGCGAGAGTAAGATTATCTTTTGAATAGAGTAGAGAAGAACAATGTAAAAAGCCTTGTGAAGCAAGAGATTGCTAGCAGGCTCTTTATTCTTATTCCGCATTCTTATTCTGTATTTCAATTCGATATCTATAAAATGGAACTTGCTTATCTACATTTGTTCACTCTTTTAAAAGCACGCATGAGTAGCTAAATTTATCGAATGGGTTGAGAAAAACTTAGCTAACATGACCTAGGATTTTCATTGCATGCGATCATCTTGTCTTATGTTGCACCCAACACCCATTTAGAGCTACTCGAGAGAGAGTCTAAAGAAAGAACCTAAGACCTGAGAGAGTGAGTTAGAATTTAGACTAGAGAGAGCAAGATTAGATCTGAATAAGAAATAGATATGGACCTATAAATAAGCTCTGTTTGCCAACATGCATCGCATGCACCCTAGAGATAGGTTATGGTATTATGCGGTCGCCTTGTATTTGTATGTGTCATTTGTCATCTGATAGACAAGAATAGAGGCTTATGTGTAGGCCCTATAGACTTACGCATATATCGTATGCGTTCTAAAACTAGAAGCCGTAGCATTTACGTTGAGAGATGATTTGCTATTGTATGTTTGTAGCATGATCGCAATGGGTTTGATTAAAGAAGAATTTCAAGGTTGATGTATTAGTGAGTAGTTTCTTATTTGCCTATAAATACCTGTAATATTTTCATTTCAATAAATATAAAACTCAACATCCCTCCACCATTTTTCGGTGAATGATGTACCAGTTGTGTTTCCCAACTTTCTTTGTCTCAAATTAGTTTCAAGCTTTTTTTTTTCCACTAGATGAGAATGTCAATTGCAGGTTGATCATTTTCCCCTTTTTTTTTCAAGCTTTGAAAAATTAGAATTATGAGAGAGGATGACACTGAAGAGAGAAGAAAAAACAAACGGTGGGGAGGAGAGATGGGATTGAGATTGAGAGAGAGAAAATACTTTTCTTAGTTTTAATTGAAATTTGTATTTAAAATAATTAAAAAAATACTTAATTAGGTTGAAAATATTAAAAGGAACGATTTAAACCTATTTGTCAAAAGTGGGGGCCTAAAATGGCCAAATTGAAACTAGAAGGGTCAAAGGCACCAATTTCTAAAAACTTAGGAACTAAAAAGTGTTATATAAAAGTAGCAATGAATGAACAATGCATGGAGCATGACACTTAGGCTAATTTATAAGAGTTATGAATGCCTTGTATGTCTAGCTTCACATTGTGTTCGTTTTAGTTGTTTCCTGTTATAAGCGTTATAATAAAAATTAGAACTAAAATTGATAAGAAAGAGTTGCATGTGAACTTAGGTGAACTCATGTTTAAAAAGGATTTTAAAATTGGATTGAGATAGACCTAAGTTCATGGTTCTAATGAGATTAGAAACCTAAGTTTAATATTTTGAATCGGTTTAATAGGATTAAATTGATTGGCATAAAAGATTAAATTTGTATTAAATCTATCTATAAGGGACCTTTTGTCTAAGGCGGGTTCTATCTAGGCTGGGGTATTTAAGCTGATGAAAATAGAACACCCCCTACCTGGAAAGGTGAATTAGATAGATTTATTACAAGCATGCAATAGTTGATCAAAGACTTCGTCAAAGAGTTTAATGGATGATGATCAAAAGTTGTTCAATTTTCCAAATTAAGCGTTACTTTTGGGTAAACATAAAAAGTCATAGTTAAAATTCTTAGCCATGTTTTTTCTAAGTAAACTAAACCCTAGGTTATAAAATACTCAGTAGGAGGAAGAGATATATATGATATGTCAATGATTCCACTCATGTTTCTCCCTGAATGTTCACGCCTTGAGATTCATGTTTGGCCTTGTGGTGCCCTGGGAGCATCCCCCTTCGAATTGTGTTTGCATGAGTCAATATCAAGGTGGACGGAGAAACTGTTTATAGTAAGTGGGTGAAGGATGTGTGTCAACATGTCCTGTGGTCTCCTTCATTGGTTTACACCGTGAGATCTTCTTGCACTGCCTCATGGCACCTGGGAGCGTCCCCCTTCAGATGGTTTTTGTGCGATTGGTCAATATCATGGTGAACTCCAAAAATGGATAGGGTCGCTTTAGTTTTTGCCCCAATCGAATTTTTTCCCTTCGGATTGGCTACTTGGGGCAGAACTTTAGGATCTAAAATGAAGGGTCACACTTATCAGAAATTGTTAAGCAAGTTAATGATTTCTTGACCAAATGAATGATGGCTAGTCATTATAGAAACAAGAGTTGTTCTGGTATTAATGACTAGTTGAGAGTGTCTCAATTCAAAGGAGGGATAAATTGAATACCCTTTGGTGGCTTTTTTCCTAAACCTTTGAAGCGTCATTGTGAAACTAGATGTCACACAAGGTTCATTTCAGTTTTGCTAAACCGTATTGGATGTTGTTTTTCAAAGAGTAGTTGCTAAAATCTAATGTAGATCAATGTGTTTGTTTTTCAGCAACATGAATGATTTTTCATTAGTTGCCTCTTTTAATTTGATCGAGTACATACATTGGAAAGAGTCCATTAAAACATATTTCATGGTAAACGACCTCGAGTTTTTCATGGCTGAGGAGTGTCCTCAAGTCTCAACCCTTGATGTACCGTGAAATATTCGTAATGCATATGAGGTGTGGATGAAGGCTAACTCATTGGCCCGACTTCACATTTGGGCTAGCATACCTGATGTTGGTCGAAAGGGTTGAGAACATGGCCATTGCTCGTCAGATCATGGACTCGTTTCAAGAATTATTTGAACGTTAGTTCTTACTTTTTAAGCACAGAAGGATGGATGTCAAAGAGACCAGTAGTGTCAGTTCCAGAGATAGCCTCTAGTCTTTCTTGAATGTCAAGGGACTAAAAGAGAAAGCAAATGTTGTTGACTCTGATAAAGTTCATCGACGAGAAGTGTTCTCTAAAATAGAACATGGAGCTTATTTAGGTTCTGACACTGATCCCACTACTCTCTAAAAGAGGAAGAAGTCTAAAGACAGTAAATGTGATTTATGTCTTGGAGATGTGTTTGGTAGAGAATGATGATTCTATGTGGATACTTGATTTAGGCGTTACTAACCATGTTAGTTCTTCCTACCAAGGATTCACTTCGTGACAAACATTGCAAGATGAAGAGTTGACTCTTCGAGTCGATACTTGTGTGTTTGTTTCAACTGTTGTTTTAGGCAGGCTGAAGTTAGTTTTGGACAAGAAACATTATCTGTTACTGGATAATGTTTTTATAGTTCCTTATATCAAGAGGAACTTAATCTCGGTTTCTTGTCTCATTGAACAAGGTTATACTGTCTTCTTTTCTAAGAGTAAAGTGTTTATTTTCAAGAATGGTACGAAGATTGGTTTTGGTTCAATGGAAAATAATTTATATGTACTAAGGTCGTTAGTCATAAAAGCCTTGCTTAATACTGAAATGTTCAGTACATTGACAACTACAAAAAGGCCAAAGGTTTCTCCTAAGGAAACGCCCATCTTTGGCATCTAAGGTTAGGTCACATCAACCTCAATAGGATTGAGAAGTTGGTGAAATGTTGACTTCTAAAGAGTTTAGAGGAAAACTCCTTGCCGGAATATGAATCATGCTTTGAAGGCAAGATGACCAAAATATCTTTTACTGGAAAAGATTATAGAGCCAAGGAAACCTTGGAGCTTATACATTCTGACCTATGTGGTCTGAAAAATGTTAGGGCTTGAGGTGAGTATGAATATTTCATCTCTTTCATAGATGATTATTCAAGATACAAGTATCTATAAATAATCCAACGTAAGTCTAAAGCCCTTGACAAGTTCAAGGAGTATAAGGCTAAAGTTGAAAACTTGTTCGGTAAGAAGATAAAAACACTATGATCTGATTATGGTGCAGTATATAGACCTCGAATTCTAGAACTATATGATAGAATATGGAATTACGTCCCAACTCTTGGCCCTAGGTACACCTCATCAGAATGGTGTGTCAAAAAGGAGAAATAGAATCCCGTTGAACATTGTTCGGTCTATAATGAGTTATGCTCATCTTCCAAACTCATTTTGGGGATTTGCAGTTGAGACTGCATGTTATATTTTGAAATACATTCCCTCAAAAAGTGTTTTTGAAACACCTTTTGAGTTGTGGAGAGGCCATAAAGGTAGTTTACGCCACGAAGGAAGCTTGTTTTACATGAGATTTCTAGTGAGACTACTGAGGGTTCAACAAGAGTTTTTGAACAGACTAGATCAACAAAAGTTGTTGATGTCGATTCATCTTGTCAACTATCTCAAGAGTTGAGACTACCTTGACATAGTGGGAGGGTTGCAAACCCACTAGAACGCTACATAGGTTTGACTGAAGCCCAAAATATCATGTCTGGTGATGTGGTCGAGGATCCATTGTCTTATAAGCAAGAAATGGAGGATGTTGACAAAGATGAGTGGATTAAAGCCATGAACCAAGAAATAGAGTCTATGTACTTCAATTCTATCTGAGAACTTGTGGATCAGCCTGATGGGGTAAAACCTATAGGGTGTAAGTGGATCTACAAGAGAAAACGAGGTGTAGATCGAAAGATGCAAACCTTTAAAGCTAGACTCGTGGCAAAGGGTTATACCCAAGTCGAAGGAGTGGACTATGAGGAAACTTTCTCACCTGTTGTCATGTTGAAGTCTATCAGGATATTCCTGTCCATAGCCACATTTTATGATTATGAGATATGGAAAATGGACGTCAAGACTTCCATTCTTAATGGTAATCTTGAAGAGACCATCTACATGGCTCAACCTAGGGGTTCCTAGTTCTAGATCAACTTAATAGGTCCATTTATGGGATGAAACAAGCATCTAGATCGTGGAACATTAGATTTGACAGTGTGATCAAATCGTTTGGCTTTGATTAGATTGTTGATTAGCCTTCTGTTTACAAGAAAATCATCAATTGCTCAGTAGCTTTCCTAGTATTGTATGTGGATGATATCCTACTCATTGGGAATGATGTTGGTTTTCTGAATGACATTAAGAAATGGCTAGCCGCCCAATTCCAAATGAAAGATTTGGGAGAAGCGCAATACGTTCTAGGGATCCAGATCATTCAGGATTGTAAGAAAAAGAGGTTGGCCTCGTCTTAGGCATCGTATATTGACCAAATGTTGATCAAGTACAGGATGTAGAATTCTAAGAGGGGTTTATTACCCTTCAGGCATGGAATTATTTTGTCTAAGGATCAATGTCCTAGACACCTCAAGAAGTTGAGGAAATGATACAGACTTCATTTATTTTGGTTGTTGGAAGATTAATGTATGCAATGTTATGTACTGGACCTGACATTTACTTTGTAGTAGGGATTATCGGTCGATATCAGTCCAATCTAGGATTAGATCACCACACGATGGTCAAAATGATCCTCAAGTATCTCGGAGAACGAGGGACTATATGCTGGTGTATGGAGATAAGGATTTGATCCTTATAGGATATACAGACTCTCACTTTGAGATTGATACAAATTCTCGGAAATCGACATCAGGGTCAGTGTTCACTCTAAATGGAGGGGTTGTAGTTTGGCAAAGCATCAAACAAGGATGCATCGCGGACACCACTATGGAAGACGAATACGTAGTCGCTTGTGAAACTACTAAAGAGACTGTTGATGTGTTATTTTATGAGGTGGAATTATGGATGAAATGCAGTGATGGAAATGTGTTGATAAATCAAGCTTTCTTAGCAGAATCCAAGTATAAACTCCACTGAGTTTTTTGGTAAGTTCATGGTTGAACTCAAGGATTTGGGAAAATAGTTTACGGTGGTAATTTTCAAGAAACTTTGCGATAACTGGTAACTCAAATAGTTGTTTGGTTTGTTGTTTGCGATAATAAAAATAAAAAAATGCGGCGAAGTTTCGAAAAGAGTTGATAAAATGAAAGATACGATAAGTATGTGGTGAACGGGTTGAGAAGGGTTTCAGCTAATACTTCCTAGGATGCGTTCATGCTATGCGATCATGCAACACACATACAATAGTAAACCATCTCTCGATGTGAATGCTACGGCTTCTAATGCTAGAACGCATGTGATATATGTGATAAGTCTATAGGACCTACATATAAGCCTCTATTCTTATTTATGCGATGACAAAATGACACACACACAAATAAGGCGACCACATAATATCATACCTATCTTTAGGGTGCATGCGATGCACGTTGACAAACAGAGCTTATCTCTAAGTCCCTATCTCTTGTTTATGCAGATCTAATCTTGCTCTCTCGAGTCTAGATTCTAACCTAGCTCTCTCAAGTCTCAGGTTCTTTCTTTAAACTCTCTCTTGAGTAGCTCTAAAGGGGTGTTGGGCACAATATAAAACAAGCTAGTCGCATGTGATGAAGATCCTAGGTCATGTTAGCTTAGTTCTTCTCAACCCATTCGATAAGTTTAGCTACTCATGCATGCTAAGAGAATGAACAGATGTAGAATAAGAACTTCCATTGTATAAATGTAAAGTTGAAATACAAAAATAACAATGCAAGAAGAGAATAAAGAGCCTGGTAGCAATCTCTTGCTTACTAGGCTTTTACACTGTCTTTTCTACTATTGTTCAAAAGATAGTCTCAAGGAAAACTATTGACAAGGCTATTCTAACTATGGAGAAAATTATCTAAGTATCCGAACTCCTTTTCCGAAGGTTGCCTTCGGTATTTATAGAGCCTTAGATGTGAAAGGCGGCTTATTTCTTATGATTGCACTGATGGGATGGCTTTAATTCACTGACTGATGCACCGAATATTTGTCACCAAAAAGCTGAGTGTACTTGTTATCGTTAGCGGCTTGTCAACTTAATTTGGATTCGACCGTCATCAGCTTTCTGTCCCATCGTGATTAATTATGCCTTTCACCTAGATGCGCCTACCAAGTTGCGCCGGCTCTATGTGGCAATCCTTATTGTGTAGATGTTTGCAAGCACAAATCACCGCAAAGCCTTGCGGTAATGCTGCGCTCGACTATTGATTTCTTGTGATCGCGCTTTTCGCCTTGCGTCAACGCATATTCTGCATAAAAATATAAAAATTATCTGTTTCTATGCGATGAATGCATGCAACAGCAATGTTATGAACTTAATGCTATTTGGACGCAATCTAACATATTTTATCAACCCAAACCAACATTGTTTAAGAACTTAGTACTGTAATAACGTACATTTCTGCTCATTATCACACCTGCAAATTTAAACAATGCTTGTCCTCACGCATAAGCTAAATATTTCCTTTAGAAATTCGACCGTAAATCTCTTTTCCTATATTTCTCAAGGATACTTCATTCAAATCCTATACATCAAAATTTCATTAATTCTTATTCATGTCTCTTCTTAAAATATTTGTAAAACCTAGAGACCACATGTTTAACCTTCAAAAGTACTTTACTAAATTCTGGGTCATCGCATGATTTATTTCAAAAAGAAAATTTTTCCACCGGAGTGTCAAATGATTTTTATCCTTGCATATTTCTTGACATTATTATTATCTTTTTTATTTTTTTTTCTTTTGACCTTGCACTGATCCAAGTACCTCGCCTTCGTTTTGGCTTGCCCCCACGTGTGTCATGCGAACATTCAACTACGAACAAGGCGCTCTTCCTTAGACTAAACTCATACCTACTTGGCAGTGGAGTTACGATCATTTATTTATGTGTTGATCCTGGCGACTTACTTTCGTTTTGGCTTGTCCCCACGTGTGTCATGCAGACATCCAACTATGGGTAAGTGCCTTTTACAACTTAACTCTTCTCAACATGGGTTTCCCCATTGCGTTGACAGTGGAGTTGTTATTCTCAATTTTTTTTTCATAAAGCTAAAAATAGAAAGGTCGAAAAATAAATACCTCACCCCCAAATTTAAAATGCGGCAATGTCCCCATTGCCGAAAGATTAAAAGAAGTCATGTGATGTTCTTAGGAAGTTTGGTAAAGGGAATTTGAAAGAAAGCTAGCAGGCCACTAACTTCTAGAAATATTTCATGAGGTGACTATCCTAAAATTAAGCTGACCCTAGTGTATATGAAAAAAATAGAAGCATGCTTTTCATAAGTGAAATCATAATTGGCAAAGAGAAAGCATGCGGCGGCTTCTAAATTTATCAATGTTAAATTATTGCG
This sequence comes from Benincasa hispida, assembly GCF_027475165.1. Classification (NCBI taxonomy): domain Eukaryota; kingdom Viridiplantae; phylum Streptophyta; class Magnoliopsida; order Cucurbitales; family Cucurbitaceae; genus Benincasa; species Benincasa hispida. Next base: position 15,712,015 of record NC_143484.1, on the reverse strand, counting down.
GTAATCAAAGAGGATGCGGTGATAAAACTTTCAAAATAAAAAAGCAATGCGATAGTGCAAAATTTGGAATAAAGTCGAGGAAGAATACAACCCCCAAATTTGCGCTATTGCCTACATTGTTTGTTGACGCATTCTACTTTGCGACGATCTTCTTCTTTTGGATTACGGTGATGGAATGAAGTAGTTGCGTCTTCGTGTGGCTCCTCCGCAATTGTTCGCCTCGATCGTTTGCAAGAAAAACATCGAGAGGGTCAAATATTATTAAACAAAACAAAATCTTTTACCACAATTGTTAAGAATTGAAAATATAGTGAAATGAAAATACTGAGTAGAGAAAAGTTGAAGATTTCATGATTCCAAAACTTGCGTGTGATAGTGCAGGGACCACCTGCTTCTTTCTTATTCAGAGTCTCTTAGTTCCACAGAGTTGACTTGGCAATGCCAGTCTTCTCCGTGATATACTTTTACTCATTGCCTATTAACTTTGAATATGTTGTTCTGTCATCATTAGATAATTCGACCGTGCTATGCAGAAATACCTCTCTAACTATGAATGGTTGGGACCAACGTGACTTTAATTTCCCAGGGAAGAGCCGTAATCATGAGTTGAATAGTAAGAATCCACTCTGTAATACTTTAGCTGCGGTGCACTGTCTTCCAAGGTGCCCACCATATGGTGAGTCATGACATTGCGATAATATGCATTGTTGAGCGGCATTTGGTACACATAGTCGCAGAATCTGATCTGCCCCCTTTTTATACAGATTTGGCTCGTCCCAAAAATATGATTTGCATTCGTACTTGAGCCTCATCTTCTGGTGGTCAGTATAATCCTCTGTAAATTGCTCGCAAACTAGATAGTTGTCTATGTCAGCATACCATGGTAATTCTTCAATATGGAACAGCTGCTCATCTGGGAACATCGCACTCACCTTTGACTTATTGCGGTCAACCTCAGGATTTTCCACTCTAGACAAGTGATTTGCAACTTGGTTCTCCATCCCCTTGTGATCAATTATTTCTATGTTAAATTCCTGGAGGAGGAGAACCCATCTGATCAACCTAAACTTCACGTCTTTTTTTTGTCATTAAATACTTTATTGCCGAATGATCAGTATGGATGAGCACTTTTGTTCCCAGCAGATACGCTCGAATTCTTTCCAATACAAAAATTACCGCAAGTAACTCTTTTTATGTGGTGGTGTAGTTAGTCTGAGCATGATTCAACGTCTTACTCGCATATACGATGGGATGTAATATTGTTTTTCTCTTATGTGCCAGAGTTGCTCCCATCACATACCCGCTTGTATTGCACATTAATTCAAAAGAAAGTGTCCAATTAGGTGCAATTAACACAGGCGCAGTTGTCAGTGCATTCTTTAAAATCTTGAATGCATTGAGGCAATTGTCATTAAAATCAAATTTTCTGTCAGCGTTCATCAACCCACTCAGCGGTCATGCTATTTACAAAAAGTCCTTGACAAAGCATCTATAAAATCCGGCATGCCCCAAGAAACTCCTTACAACCTTTACATTTGTTAGAGGTGGGAGTTTTTCAATTGCTTCTATTTTTTCTTTATCCACCTCCAACCCATCCTGAGATACCTTGTGCCCCAGCATAATGCCCTCCTTTACCATAAAATGGCATTTTCCCAGTTAAGAACGAGTTTCGTCTCCTCACATCTTTTCAGTATCTTCTCCAGGTTGGCCAGAAAGATTTTGTAGGTGTGCCCATAGATAGAGTAATCGTCCATGAATATTTCAACAAAGTTCTCAAGATATTCTGAAAAGATGGCCATCATGCACCTTTGGAACGTGCTCGGCACATTGCAGAGGCCGAATGACATGCGGCGAAAAGCAAAAGTCCCATATGGGCAGGTGAATGTGGTCTTGTTCTTATCTTTTGGAGCAACCATAATCTGATTATAGATGGTATATCCATCCAGAAAGAAGTAAAAGTCATTTCTGGCAAGATGTATGGTAAAGGGAAATGATCTTTCATCGTTGCCACATTCAACTTATGATAGTCCATGCAAATACGCCACTCGGTGACGATCCTTTGCGGTATTATCTCATTATTTTCATTCGGGACTACCGTCAAGCTACCCTTTTTGGCATGCACTACATAGGGCTGACCCACATGTTGTCTACTACCGGATAAATAATGCCCGCATCTAACCATTTGATGATCTCCTTTTTAACGACCTCTTTCATCGCAGAGTTGAGTCTGCGCTGATGTTCAATCGATGCCTTGTGGTTTTCTTCGAGACGAATGCGGTGCATACAATATGTGGGGCTAATTCCTCGAATGTTTGCAAGCGTCCAGTCAATTGCTTGCACATGTTTTCTTAGAATGCTTAGCAATGCATTGTCCTGATCTTTATAAAGCTCAGAGGAAATAATGACTGGCAGCTTTTCATTCTGCCCCAAAAAATGCATACTTTAGGTGATTCAGTAGGGTCTTTAACTCTATTGTTGGTGGCTCTTTCAAGGACAGTTGCGTTGTTTTTCTTTCTTCATTTTCCGTTGGCTCTTCTTCTTGGGTTGCGATCATTTCTTCTTCCTTGTTTGTTTTTTCTAGAAAGAGTTGATAAAACAGAAGATGCGATGAGTATGCGGTGAATGGGTTGAGAAGGGTTTCGGCTAACACTTCCTAGGATGCGTTCATGCTATGCGATCATGCAACACACATACAATTGTAAACCATCTCTCGATGTGAATGCTACGGCTTCTAATGCTAAAACGCATGCGATATATGCGATAAGTCTATAGGACCTACACATAAGCCTCTATTCTTATTTATGCAATGACAAAATGACACACACACAAATAAGGCGACCACATAATATCATACCTATCTCTAGGGTGCATGCGATGCAGGTTGACAAATAGAGCTTATTTCTAAGTCTCTATCTCTTGTTTATGCATATCTAATTTTACTCTCTCGAGTCTAGATTCTAACCTAACTCTCTCAAGTTTCAGGTTCTTTCTTTAGACTCTCTCTCGAATAGCTCTAAAGGGGTCTTGGGCACAACATAAAACAAGATAATCGCATGCGATGAAGATCCTAGGTAATGTTAGCTTAATTCTTCTCAACCCATTTGATAAGTTTAGCTATTCAAGCGTGCTAAGAGAGTGAACATGTTACACCCTCTCCCAGACTACCTGCTAACTTAGTCAGGGAGATGGCGTGAAGCCAATAGACGTCGCCCTCCTCTAACGATACCTATTGACCCTGCTGGATCGTTGAACCTGATAAACATACTAATCTTAGATATAAAATACTTTACATGTAACACAACATAGCGGAATCCCTGAAAACTTTTAGACATACATGAAGTGCGGTCCTGACATAACTCGATTTGGAAAATAACCTGATAGAGATATCACAACCAAAAACATATCTAAATCGGGATTACACAACCACGACATCTAGTGCTTACACAACCATAAACTATCCAGTTCTTACAAAGACATTTACAATATAAACAGACACAATGTACAACTCCACCCACGTATGAAGCTTGATTTGGAAGCTTTTAGGAGAAAACAGACTTTGGCAGTTATCAGACACCGGGAGCTTGATCTCTACCTGAAAAGTGGGAAAACATTTTGAAAGAGTGAGCTACGAAGCCCAGTGAGTGACTAAATTTAAAACTGTAAATCCGCAAATTAGAACACGTGATATACCTTTAAACGTATAAATCTGTTCAATCAAAGCGTTAAACATAAACATGTAACGCTAAAAGCTTTCTCAAATGTTCCGCAAGTACGTCATTAAAATCTAGCAAGGTATATCAAGTATAAAAAACATTTTAACTAACATGACAAATCAACGTTGTGTAGGGCATGCATAGTGCAACCAATGTTTACTAACTCTACGATGTGTTGAGGCTTGCCCAGCACTCCCATCGTCTTTGTCGTAGAAGGGCCCGCCTAGCACTCCCGACAGCATCGTTGTCACGGAGTACACTCAATGTCAACAATGGAATATAACCTGTGTGCACATGGTACCATATAGCCTCGGGGTCAATATCTCAGTCATGTAGTCAATAAAAGTCTTAGAACACCACATGAAAACATTAAAACATGCCTGCTTATCTTTATCTTTCATAAAACTCAAGCTTACTCGGCTTGCTCCTGAAAAACTGAAAATCCTTAAACAGTACTCGCTAATACATACTTTACCTTAAATGGTATCGTTTCAACTACTTTTTAGGAAGTCAATAATCACGTGCTCGTATATAAACCTCATTAGAAATCTAAGCTCAAAACTTATGCTTGTAACCATTCATAGAAATCATGTATCATTCATAAGTTCATATTCAAGCATGTAAACCATTTAAGCATAAATTACAGTTTAGAAATCATTTTTGAAATTTGTTTTGTCACTCACAGCCTTGGCTAGTTCCTTGGTTTGTAGACTCGGCCTATTTCCTCTTAGCCTGTCAAACAACCGAAACCAAGCATCAGAACTATAAATCGTCTTGTCTTTCCATGTTCATGAATTCTAAATTCTAGAAATAAAATCACACTTCACATTTTCTTTCCAGATTTTCCAGATTCAATACTCTAACTTCCAATACTCATAACTTCCTCAATACTTGACCAAAATTAATGTACTATATATTAAACTCTTTATTTTGGAACCCTCTACAACTTACCTGAAGGAATAAAAACGAGATTCCCAACGTATTTGTCCAGAAATCCCTCGAACACAGAAAATACAGATTTGTGCTTCTCTGCTACCCTCTACCTTTCTCCTGAAATTAAACCTACTTCTAGTCATTTTTGAGTCACGAATTCTTCATGAAAGTTATAGAAAATTGAATAATATTTCCAACCATATCTAATTGAGCTTCTAATCCAACCTGTATGCTTCAGAATTTTGAAAAACCAGAGAAAAGCAGATATCCTTCTGATTTGCACGAAAATTCTGTGCTCTGTTTTCCTTATCAAAAGCCATTAACTTAACATCAGATTTAGCTCAAGCTTCATTCATGAAATTTGTTAGAAAATAGATTAACTTTCAAGAAAGTCAGGCCTCACCTCTTAGTTCTTCTTGTGTAGCTCAAACCGACTTAAAAACCAGAGATAGGTAGGTTGACCCCAAATTCTTCTATGGTTGCACTTGCATGAGCTTTACCTCCCTTCTTCAACCTCCAACCTGCAGCAATTTCTTCTCCCTCTTCCTTCATTCTCTCTCTCAAAATGCTCTGAAAATATAATGGGAAATGATGGAGAAATGGGCTGAAATGAATAGGTTCTCACTTTAAACCCTAAGCACCGAATGGGTTTCCAATTTCTTTCATTTTCTTTCTTTTTTTCCCTTTTTCCTTTTCCTTTTATTTTATTTTATTTTTCTTTATTCCCTTTCTTTTCTTTTCTTTATTTATAAATTCCAAAATTATTAAAGACAACTTCAACCAAAAGCTTTGCCATTCTCTTCAACAATGGAACAACAATACCTTAAATCCAACATCCTACAATGTGTGACAAGAGCAAATAATCCAAGGAAAGTCTCGGGTTTACAACTTACCTCCCCCTTATGAAATTTCGTCCTCGAAATTTAGAAGTCCTTAGGTGAAGAGTGTCGGGTAACTCCTCCTCATCTGGTCTTCTGAATCCTAGGTTGTCTCCTCCACTCCGTGATGTCTCCAAATGACCTTCACAAGTGGGATCGTTTTGTTCCTCAAAACTTGCTCCTTTCTGTCAAGGATCTGAACCGCTTCCTCTTTATAACTCAAGGAATGCGTAGCACCCGGATCTAATAAAACACGTGCAAGTACATTACAAATAAAAACCGTACCAGTAATCACGTCTGTTGCATCCTCCGCTTCCTGTTGAGTCATAGTGTAGACTTTTCCTTGCTGCCTAGGTCTCCCCACAACTCCCTTCTACTTTGCACCGCTGGTGCTTTCTCCTGCAACTGCTAAGACTCTCGACTGCTCAACTATGTGGGACTCAACGCTCTGGTCCTTCTGAACTGTTGCTCTCAGCTGTGGACAGACTTTCTTGAAATGCCCTGGCTGTCCACACTGGTAACACACACTAACACTAACAAGACACTGACCCTGATGATTCCTGCTACAACTTGCACATGGGGATCTCCTAGTTTCACTAGCAACGGACTCCATCCACGGTCTTGCTGCTGAACTAGCAGACTGACTGGGTGCTCTCTAGCTCTGCCTCTGATAGACACTACCTGAACTCATCTGCCTCGATGACTGGCCACCAGACCGACGCTTAAAGTCTTGACGACCTGAAATATTCACTCCAGGTGTGAACCTGCACTGCTCACGACCTCAAAAACCACTAGCTATTGAAGCCCCACGACTAGGCTCCACTACTGACTTCTCTTCTGTTATACTCTACTCCACATGTAGGGCAGTCTCTACTAATGAGAAAAATCCATCCACTTAGCAATAGTTGTAATCGGGGTACGTATCTCAAAACGCAGCCCTCTTTCAAACCTTCGACACCTGTCATTCTCAGATGCCATTATCACATCAGCATACCGTGAAAGCTCAGTATACTTTCTCTCGTACTCGGCCACTGAAAGTGACCCTTGCTTCAGCCCCAAGAACTCATCTTTCTTTGCCTCATAGTATATGCTGGGATAAAACTTGTCTTCGAATATGCCTCTGAAAGTCTGCCAGTCTGATGTACGTGCATCGCTGCGCCTGGCTAATATGGATTTCCACCATACCGGCTTTCTTCTGCAGCAGGAATGTGGCCAATCTAACTTTTTGCTCCTAAGGATAGCATGTCACATCGAAGCATTTCTCAAGCATATTTAACCAAACCTCAGCATCGGCTGGATCTGTGGAACCCTCAAACACTGTGGCTCCTAATTTCTTCAGTCGTTCTATTCCATACATCTTTTCCGGATCACTAGGCCCTGCTCTCTTTAGCCTACCTACCTCCTGTGCACATCTAAAAAACTACTCGTTTCCTGCTCCAGTCTGAACTCTCGGGGTACTGGGTCCTCTTTCAGATTGACCTTGGGTAGGATCTTGCGTCCCGTCCTGATTCTGCTTGCGTCGTTTGCTGGTACGTGGTGGCATGACTCCTATAACATATCAACACATCAGACATGCTATAGATACTTAACTTAGATGCATGATACTAAACTTCTACCCACATTCTAGTCCTAACTGGACTCACATTTATCCATACTTGGACCATACTATGCTAGTTCTATCTGAACTGACTTAACGTATAACTATTTACTTCCTAGATTCTTCTAAGCACTAACTGCTCTGTCTCATTCCCCATGGAGCTAACCGCTTTGATACCAAGTTGTCACGCCATCTCCCTGACTAAGCTAGCAAGTAGTCCGGGAGAGGGTGTGACAGAACAGATGTAGAATAAGAACTTCCATTGTATGAATGTAAAGTTGAAATACAAAATAACAATGCAAGAAGAGAATAAAGAACCTGGTAGCAATCTCTTGCTTACCAGGCTTTTACACTGTCTTTTCTACTATTGTTCAAAAGATAGTCTCGCACTCACGAGAGTCGGCCCGCTCTTTGCTTTTTACGCCTCTGACTTCTCTCTCGAGTTACCTTTAGTGATCTTCCGGCATCTCTTCCCTTCTCTTGCTTCGCCTTAAAATACAAAGGAAAACTATGGACAAGAATATTCTAACTATGGAGAAAATTATCTAAGTATCCGAACTCCTTTTTCGAAGGTTGTCTTCAGTATTTATAGAGCCTTCGGGGTGAAAGGCGACTTCTCTCTTATGGTTGTACAGATGGGATGGTTTTAATTCTCTGACTGATGCGCCGAATATTTGTCATCGAAAAGCTGTACTTGTTATCGTTAGCAGCTTGTTAACTTAATTCGGATTTGACCGTCATCAGCTTTCTGTTCCATCGAGATTTATTATGCCTTTCACCCACATGCGCCCACCAAGTTGCGCCAGCTCTATATTGGGGTATAGAGTATGCCCTAGTTTATTGTATATTGTACTGGTTTTTCATGTATTGTACATTGGTCACCTGAGGCATTAGGATAAGTGGGAGATAATTAGGATTGGTGTCCTAATTCTCCCGGAGTCTCGTATTTTGTAAACAGTTTGTACACATTGTTATTGATAAAATAAGAGTTATTTTATTTGCATTTACTCATATCCAATAAACCAAGAACCGTGGTTATTGTATTTAAATTTAAGCATGTATATGAGAAATACAAGTGAATCATGCCTTAAGTAATAACCTAAAAGGTCTGTAGTATAAGAATAATCGAGGGGTACCTTATCTTAGTGACACTATGGATACGGCCCGCTTTGTAAAGGTTTACAACTGTTGTAAACTACTACAGATGGTCTGATTCTGACCATTCATGTGGAGACATGCGAGTGGAGGTGTCTTATACAAAGAGTTTGTATAAGACCGGACCACGATATAATTAGTCTCCTTATATAACACAATTGATAATTGAGACTTATATCTCACTTAAATGACCATATGTGACATTACCTTAATCTTGAGTGTTTTGGGAACTTCTGCTTATGAGGGTGGTCCTTTGATTAGTATGGGTGAGAGTGGCCAAATTATCAACTCAACAAACCTACCTTTTTGGGGATTTGTCTTATTCAGGAGCTGGAAACTTAGTTACACAAAGACGGAATTCATTCCTTCCCTGAAGTAGGGGAAAGTAGATAGATTTCTCCCTTAAGGGCTGATTCCAAGTCTTGAACATAGTGGCCACACCCTCTTTTTGGAAGAGAGGACCCAGTCATAGTAGGACCATGACTTATTGTTCATTAAAGGAATCAGTAGTACTTAAGGAGTTATATGTAACTACAGGGGGAAAATGGTAAATTAGCCCAGCTGTACTTACGAGCAGTTTGTGAAGGGTTATCGCATTGTTGATTGGTTAATATGGACACAAAAACATATCTATAGTGAGAAGAGTGCAGCTGTCAGTCTTTAGTGAAGTGCTCGATAGTTAACGGATTGTGGATCAAAACACTAAAGAGTTTAGTCAGTTATTCACGTACCGTTGAAGATTCAAACTACAGGTCCATAAGGTTCCCTCGATAGCTCAATGGGTTCATGTTGAGAATCGGATTTTTGGGTCAGTTTGAAGTGTTCAAATTAACAAGAGGAAATTCAATTATATGTGATATAATTGGTGTGATGTATGAGATACATCAAGTGGAGGAATTAATGTAAATATGATTTGCATTAAGTACCATAAAATAGAAAAAGAGCTATGGTTTATATGTTTCATGAGATGAAATATTAAAGCTATAGGTATGGTAAGTTGTTTATCATATTTACTTATAATATATTAATTATATGATAATTAAATCTTTTTCTCTAATAACCAATTGAGTTTGAGGTTATTAGTAATTTTATAGTAACTGTTAGATAAAAGGAAAATTTTTTTCCTAAAATTAGAAGTTGCTTCATTCGGAAAATACTCGCGGAGACAAGCTATCAAGTGAAATAGTTTCACTAAGCGATAGCGTTCACATAGACTAAACGATCGTGTAGAGTTGACTATACGATAGTCATTCAACTGATCGTTGCTACACAATCGAGTGGCTAAGTCTATACGATAAGTTGTCATTTACTAAATGATCGAGCACATCGTCTATGCGATAGACCAACTTCTGATCTCCCACTTGCTTGATCGTCTACTCGATCGTAGACCTCTAGTCTCTTCCTCAAGACAAGATCAGACAGAGCCCACAACTTTTGGATTCTCACATCAAGAATACCAAGTTTACCATTGTGGTTGTGTCCTTACTCTGTTTGTGAATCGAGTTAGACTCGATTGGATTCGAGGAGCTGTTAGTTGTTTGTTGCGTTCGAGTGTTGCTGTTTTTGGATGCATTGGACTTCATTCGAGGGATTCTTGAAGATTGGTTCTTCAAGGTACGCATACTCTATCCCTAGAGTTCTTTATAGCATGTTGTAATTTCTATATAAGTATAACTTGTTAGTTTTCGTTTAAGACTATATTTTTTTATGTTCAATTCAACTGGAATTTGGAACAATCCCTTCCACTACTCATGGAAATCCTCGTGTTTGATTTACTTCATAAAGGAGTTTATGTCATTTATTTCTTTGATACAGTTAAGTAAATCAACCTTCTATCGATGAGTTGGAAAATTTTCTCTCAAATCAAGAAACATCAATGAAACAAATATTTGGCAATAATAAGCAATCTCATTTGGTGGAAGTTTGTTGTGTCGTAAAAGGATGCATTATTCTTGAAGTTACTGAGAGTATGCCATAATGGTTGTGTGCAAACAATTTCAAGAGTCGTGCGTTGATCACAAGTTTTCTCATCGATAAGCCAAGTATAACCTAGCAATGAGTATCTTAGGATGACCTATGGTTGAACACGGGGATTTGATGCGATAGTGTTGTAAAGTGATGAATTATGCGATAATAATAAAGATGCGTTGATTTTGGTAATACGATAATGAAAATGTGTTAATAGAAGGTGATGTATCAAAAAGCTTAATAAATGCAGGATGTGAATCGATGAGCAATGCGACAAGTTTTTATGAAGATGAAGGGGTTAGGGGGAAGGCTATTTGGAAATTATTAATCCATAAAATAGATGCGATCGTGGTTCTTACTTCTCATTGGCTTACACTTTTCGGTTGTTACCACACTAGTCATATCTCTATGATGTGAGAAAGAGAAGCGTTATAGAACGCAAGGTTATTTCTACCTCTAGAAGTACTTCTTGCTTTGCTTAACAAGTTCTATCACCTTTCTCTTTCGAGAAGTTGATTATCATACTCAACTCTGCTTTCACAAGTGAGTATGCCTTTACGCCTATGTTAACCAAACTCGATAACATCTCACGGCATGGATTAAGTCATTTGATTAACCTTCCCCTATCCCTTGGGGGTTTAGTGACTCATGAGCAAGGAAATGAAAGATGGATGAACATGGATAAAGATGGAGATGAATATGATGATAATATTCAATTAGTAAATCGTTTAGATTCAAATTTAACTAATATCTTAGTTAACGATGTTCTAAAAATGATAATATAGAGAGAACGAAATGGTTGTGAGATTAATGTTAATCTCTTGATAAAATGGATTGATGGTGAAATCTTGTCGGCATGATGTGACTAGTGGAGTGGATTGGTGAACTTTCTTCTTAGGCAAATTCTTCGGTGACCTTCTATATGGGGATTTGGAGTTTTGGAATAGAAGGTTCCCTGTAAAAGTTAGGCTTTTCGATCTTGCTCGCTATATGTCACTTTACTGTGCTAAGGCTCTATTTATAGAGCCATGCGCTTGTCTGCCGGGATAATCTCGCGTTGATTGGTTGTTGAGAATGCCAACGCTGCATCATGGTCAACTTAAGGAACAAGATGTAGTCTTGGGGGTAAAACGGTTTTTATGACCCAGTCAAGATTACAAACAACCTGGGAAAGATTAGCTTACTAATCATGGTTATATCAAATGGATATAAATATATCTATAGTGAGGGGAGTGCAACTACGGGACTATAATGGAATGACCCGTTAGTTAACGAATGTTGATTAGCTCCGTCTAAAGAGTTTAGCCAGCTAATCTCGGATCGTTGGAGCCCATAATCTATAGGGCCATTAGGTTCCCCTACTAGCTCATAAGGAATAAACTTAGACCAGTATGAGAGAATAATTTGAATTGTTCGAATTAGGTGAAGAGAGAGAAACCGAAAAGTATATGTGATATAGTGGTCGATTTTTCAGTTTAGAGATACAGCTTCAATATTTAAATATGATTTAAATATCAAGAATATGAATACGTTCATATTCAGAGGCTCGAAAATAATGGAAATGGTCAAAGATGTAAAAAGTCAAAGAGTTGACTTTTGACTTTGAAAAGTTAAACTTTGACCGACCTTATATTCAAATGTGATTTGAATCTAGTTGTTGTTGTAGGAAGGCTTAAGTTATTTTTGGACAAGAAACGATATGTGTTATTGGATGATGTATATGTAGTACCTCATATCAAGAGGGACTTAATTTCAGTTTCTTGTTTGATTGAACAAAAGTATTCCTTATCATTCTCTTAAATAAAGTGTTTATTTAAAGAATGGAATGGAACTAGACTTTGGTTCAATGGAAAGTAACTTGTATGTACTAAGGTCACTAGTTACAAAAGTCGTGTTAAATACTAAAATGTTCTAACTGGCAACAACTATTAAAAGACTGAGAGTTTCTTCTAAAGAAGACAGCCATTTTTGGCATCTAAGGTTAAGTCACATTAATCTCAATGGGATTGAGAGATTGGTGAAAAGCGAACTTCTAAATGGTTTAAAAGAAAACTCTTTACCTGTATGTGAGTCATGCCTTGAGGAAAAAATGACAAAAAGACCTTTTACTGGAAAAGGTTATAGAGCTAAAGAGACCTTAGAGCTAATACATTCAGACCTTTGTGGTCCGATGAATGTAAGAGCACAAGGAGGGTATGAATATTTCATCTCTTTCATAGATGATTATTCTAGATATGGATATTTATACCTAATGCACCATAAATCTGAAGTTCTTAAAAAGTTCAAGGAGTACAAGACTGAGGTTGAAAACTTATTAGATAAAAAGATAAAAACACTACACTACGATCTGATCGTGGTGGAGAGTATATGAACTTAAGATTCCAAGACTATGTGATAGAATATGGAATTACATCCCAACTCTCAGCCCCAGGTACACCTCAACAGAATTGTGTATCAAAAAGGAGAAACATAATGCTGTTGGACATTGTTCGGTCGATGATGAGCTATGCTCAACTTCCTTACTCGTTTTGGGGATGTGCAGCAAAGATTGCTTTTTACATTTTTAACAATGTTCTCTCAAAGAATGTTTCTAAAACACATTGTGAGTTATGGAGAGGTCGTCAAGGTAGTTTATGCCACTTCAGAATTTGGGGATGTCTAATCCATGTAATAATGGAAAACCCCAAAATGTTGGAACCTCATTCAAAAGTATGCCTATTTGTAGGTTACCTCAAGGAAACGAGAGTTGGATACGTCTATGATCCAAGTGAGAATAAAGTGTCTATATCGACAAATGCTACCTTCTTGAAAGAAGACCATATAAGGAACCATAAACCACGGAGTAAGATAGTTTTAAGTAAAACTTCTAACGAATCTACTAATACTTCAATAAAGTTGTTGAAGAGACTGATACATCAACAAGAGTTGTTGATGTTGGTTCATCCAATCATTCACATCCATCTCAAGAGTTGAGATTGCCTTAGCATAGTGCAAAGGTTATGAACCCACTTATACGCTACATCGGTTTAACAGAAGCCCAAGACATCATAACTGATAATGGGGTTGTGGATCCATTATCGTATAAACGATCAATGGAAGATGTTGACAAGGATGAATGGGTTAAAGTCATGAATTAAGAAATGTAGTCTATGTACTTCAATTCTATCTAGGAGCTTGTAGATCAACTTAATGGGGTAAAACCTATAGGTTGTAATTGCATCTACAAGAGGAAAAGAGGTGTAGATGGAAAAGTACAGACCTTTAAAGCTAGACTTGTGGCAAAGGGTTATACCCAGGTTGAAGAAGTGGACTATGAAGAAACTTTTTCATCTGTTGTCATGTTAAAGTCAATCAGAATTCTCTTGTCCATAGCATATATTATGACTATGAAATATGGAAAATAGACATCAAGACTACCTTTTTCAATGGTAACTTAAAGAGACCTTATACGTGAATAAACCAGAAGGATTCATTCAACAAGATAGAGAGAAAAGGATTTGCAAGTTTAATCGGTTCATTTATGGACTGAAACAAGCATCTCGATCTTGGAATATAAGATTTAATGCTGCGATCAAATCTTGTGGCTTTGATCGAATGATGATGAGCTTGTGTTTACAAGAAAATCATTAGCGCTCAGTAGCTTTCCTCATACTATATGTGGATGATATCCTACTCATTGGGAATAATGAAGGTTTTCTGACTGATGTAAAGAAATGGTTGGCCGCCCAATTCCAAATGAAAGATGTTGGAGAGACACAGTTTTTTCTAGGGATCAAGATCATTAGGAATTGTAACAACAAAAGGTTGGCCTTGTTTTAGGCATCATATATTGACAAGATGCTTGTCAGATATTCGATGCATGATTCTAAGATAGGTTTGTTACCTTCCAGGCATGGAATTGTATTGTCTAAGGAACAACATCCTAATAATGCTCAAGATGTTGAGGCAATGAGACGAATTCCCTATGCACCAGCTATCTGTACCCTTATGTATGCAATGTTATGTATCAGACTTGACATTTACTATGTTGTAGGTATTGTCAGTCGATATCAATCCAATCCAAGATTAGATCAGTGGATAGTGGTCAAAAAATCCTCAAGTACCTTTAGAGAACGAGGGACTATATGCTTTTGTATGGAGATAAAGATTTGATCCTTACAGGATAAATAGACTCGGACTTTCAAACTAATCGAGATTCTAAAAAATCCACACTAGGGTCAGTGTTTATTTTGAATGGAGGAGCTATAGTTTGGCAAAGCATCAAGCAAGGATGTATCGCAGACTCCACTATGGAAGCTGAATATGTAGCTGCTTGTGAAGCTATTAAAGAGGTTGTTTGGCTTATGAAGTTTCTTACTGATTTGGAAGTTTTTCCAAATATGTCTTTGCCCATCACACTTTATTGTGATAACAATGATGCTATGGAAAATACTAAAGAGCCTAATAGTCATTGAGGCAAACACATTGAGCGAAAATATCACTTGATTCAGGATATTGGGCATCGAGGTGACGTTATTGTCATGAAGATTGCTTCGTAGCACAACGTTGTTTATCTATTTACAGAGACTTTCACGACTAAAGTGTTTGAGGCTCATCTAGAAAGTCTAGGTCTACAGTACATGTGGCATTTTATCTAGGGCAAGTGGGAGATGTTACTATGGTATAGTGTATGCCCTAGTTTATCGTATTTTTTACTTAATTTGTATCGTACATTAGGCTCCCTGAGCTTTAGGACAAGTGGAAGATTGTTGATATTAGTGTTCTAAATCTTTTGTATTCTCATAATTTGTAAACATTGTATAAATAAATTGTTACTAATAAAATAATTGTTATTTTATGAGCATACACTCAATCCACTAAACTAAGATTCCAGGTTATTTTATATAATTTAAACATGTACGTAGAGACATACAAGTGGATCATATTTAAATAATAACCTAAACGGTCTATAGTAGATAGATAAGGTTGGGTTCTTATCCTGATGACACTACGGATACGACCCGCTTTGTAGATGTGATAGTGTTGTAATGTGATACAAATGATATGATCCTGATCATTCATGTGGAGACATGTGAGCAGGTGATGGATGGAAAAGGGAGAGTAAATATGCATGTTCTTATGCTATGTGTTGATCTCCATGCATCGATGGTCATGCATTAGACTAAGAAATATCAATATGCACTTAAGAATGTATGTGATGGCTATGCGTTCCTGCCACGAGTTTTCTTGCTTTCTCGCCAAGTATAACGAGAACGAAAGTTTCTCGGGATGATCCGAGGTTGAACTCAGGGACTGGTAATTAAATGCTGCGAAGTAATGTGTTTGAGGTGATGAATAAAAGAATGAGGAAGTTAAAAGACTATGCACTACTCCTACTCCTAACTAAAAAGATTAAGCAATAGAGGTATGACTATAAGAGTTGGTAGAGACGTGACAACTGTT
Organism: Benincasa hispida; assembly: GCF_027475165.1. Classification (NCBI taxonomy): domain Eukaryota; kingdom Viridiplantae; phylum Streptophyta; class Magnoliopsida; order Cucurbitales; family Cucurbitaceae; genus Benincasa; species Benincasa hispida. The sequence goes on along the minus strand of NC_143484.1, from coordinate 15,696,329 downwards.
AAGCATAATAAGATGCATGGAAAAATAGACAAAATGGTGGAGGGGATAAATTCACCGCATCATTAAACCTGATTGCAAGGGTAATCCTAGCTCGCCACACTAACGCGTCACATACCTCTCAGTGGTCAACCGTATGCTTATATCTCTATAACGCATGGTTGTGTTGAACATAAGATTATTCCTATCTGTAGGAACACTGCTTACTTTGCTTAGTGAGTTCCACTACTTACCCTCTCAGGCAGTTAGTCGCCACTGATAAGCTCATAGACAAGCATTGCTACAGCCTCACACTAAGCAAAGAGGATTAACTCACTATACTCGTGCAACGCACACCTCTCGATGGTTTGCTACATGCAATATCTCTATGCCACATGATTGAGTATGCGATAGCACTTGTAATCTTACTTAGTTCGTTGTAATGAAAGTAAGGGATGATAAAGAAGAAGATAATGAAGATGGTGTTGAAGGAAAATAAAGAGATGCATTAATTACAAAATGTATTAATGTCTTAAGCCAAAATGTAATACAATACAGAGATAGAAGAGAGATGGAGGGGTAGATATAGGCAATTTCTTGCTTCCATCAGATGTGTGTTAAGGCTGCCGATGGTGCCATTGATGGGCGGTGGAGTAGTCTCACTCGAGATCTATCTCCCGCAAAGCTCCGATCGTCACTTGGAATGGGTTGAAGGAATGAAGAACTCTCAAAGAATGTCTTCTCAAACTCTAATCTGTGATCACAAAGATCTGCCTTAAGGTAGAAGCTCTGATGCCTTGAATTTGGGCTTTAAGGCTCTATTGATAGAGCTCAATCGCCAACAGCATTGATGGTCCTGCTCTGAATCACTGTCACTTTTGGTGCGGTAGGTGAAATGTCAACATCACCTTTTTTATACTCCTAAGGTATGTGTTCATGTTTGTTTTTCCCGAAGTACCAATGCATTCCACCTACCTTGCGATCATCCTTCGATCATGGCTATTACTCTGTAGCCGCAACCTCCATGCCATGAACGCATGCGATCAACTTTACGATGGTCTACGATTCACTGCATGCGATCGACTTTGCGATAGCCTGGCTTCAGTGCATGCGATTGATTCCTGCGATAGCTACAAAAATAGACATTATGACACAGAATAACGCATAATATTGGGTTAGCCGAGATTTTCAATGCTGATCGATGCAAGCTCATTTTTCACATAAATTCTTAGTATAATCACCGCATATTCTACTTGTTAGCCTTCATATTCTAAATAAAAGGCTACAATAACTTATATTTCTACCAGCTATCGCACCCCCAAACATAGAATCATGCTTGTCCTCAAGCATGCCTTATACTTAGGAAATTCAAAATTCACCCTCTGGCTTTTCCTTTGCGATGACTAGCTTATCAAAATATAATTCACTCGTACCTCTAACCTTGGCAGCAACACTCTTCTCAACTTTGGTTACTTCTTCAAAGAGATCTTTTCTAAGTTTAAATCTTGCAAGCCTCTGCTCAAAAACTTTTTACTCATTTCAAGCAACTTTGCTTTTAGCTTTTTACAATGCGTTCATTTAAAAAAATTCATAGCTTTGCGATACATTATTAGTTTGAGGCGTTGAACCTTGTTACGCTCTTCGTTTTGGCTTGCCCCCACGCATGTCATGCGGGCATCCAACTTCAGGTGCGTGCCATATTCAACTTAACTCTTGTCTTAATTCTTATGCTATGCATTGATCTCCATAGCTTTGCAATACGATGGATGGAAAAAGGAGAGTAAATATGCATGTTCTTATGCCACGCATTGATCTCCATGCATCGATGGTCATGCATTAGACTGAGAAATATCAATATGTACTTAAGAATGTATGCGATGACCATGCGTTCCTACCATAAGTTTTCTTGCATTCTTGCCAAGTATAACGAGAACACAAGTTTCTCAAGATGATTCAAGGTCGAACTCAGGGACTTGTAACTAAATGTTACGAAGTAATGTGTTTGAGGCGATGAATAAAAGATTGAGGAAGTTAAAAGACTATGCGCTACTCCTACTCCTAACTAAACAGATTAAGCAATGGAGGTATGACTATGGGAGTTGGTAGAGATGCGAAAACTGTTAACGCGTAATAAGATGAATGGAAAAATAGATAAAATGGTGGAGGGGATAAATTCACCACATCACTAAGCTTGATCGCAAGGGCAATCCCAGCTCGCCACACTAACGCGCTGCACACCTCTTGGTGGTCAGCCGCATGCTTATATCTCTATAACCCATGGTTGTGTTGAACATAAGATTATTCCTATCTCTAGGCACACTGCTTACTTTTCTTAGTGAGTTCCACTACTTACCCTCTTGGGTAGTTAGTCGTCGTTGATCAGCTCATAGAAAAGCATTGCGACCGCTCATACACAAGCGTTACTACCGTCACACTAAGCAAAGAGGATTAATTCACTATACTCGTGCAACGCAGACCTCTCGCTGGTTTGCTACATGCTTCATATCTCTATGCTGCATGATTGAGTATGTGAAAGCGCTTGTAATCTTACTTAGTTCGTTGCAGTGAAAGTAAAGGATGATAAAGAAGAAGATAATGAAGATGGTGTCAAAGGAAAATAAAGAGATGCATTGATTACAAAATGTATTAATGTCTTAAGCTAAAATGTAATACAATACAAAGATAAACGTGAGATGGAGGGCTAGATGTAGGCAATCTCTTGCTTCCATCAGATCTATGTCAAGGCTGTCAGTGGTGCGATGGATGAGCGGTGAAGTAGTCTCTCTCGAGATCTATCTCCAGCAAAGCTCTGGTCATCACTCGGAATGGGTTGAAGGAATGAAGAATTCTCAAAGAATGTCTTCTTATGCTCTAGTCTATGATCACAAGGATCTGTCTTAAGGCAGAAGCTTGGATGCCTTGAATTTAGGCTATAAGGCTCTATTTATAGACCTCAATCGTCGACAGCATTGATGGTTCTGCTTTGAATCACTGCCACTTTTAGTGTGGTAGGTGAAATGTCAACATCACCTTTTTTATACTCCCAAAGTATGTGTTCATGCTTGTTTTTCCCGAAGTACCAACGCATTCCACCTACCTTGTGATCATCCTTCTAAAATGGTTATTACTCTGTAGCCACAACCTCCATGCGATAAACGCATGCGATCAACTTTGCGAGGGTCTGGGATTCACCACATACAATCGACTTTGCGATAGTCTGGCTTTAGCACATGCGATTCATTCCAGCGATAGTAACAAAAATAGACATTTTAACACAAAATAACGCATAATATTAGGTTAGCCGAGAATTTCAATGTTGATCGACGCAAGCTCATTTTTCACATAAATTCTTAGTATAATCACCGCATATTCTACTTGTTAGCCCTCATAATTCTAAATAAAATGCTACAATAACTTGTATTTCTACCAGCTATCAGTGGGGGTATCCTATTACAAAGTTGTTTGTATAAGACTGAACCACGAAATGACTGGTCTTATTATATAACTTCATTCATAATAGAGACTTACATTTGACTAGGATGACCATAGATGATATGACCTAAATCTTGAGTGAGTTGTGAACTCCTACCTGTGAAGGTGGTTCATTGATTTGTATGGGTGAGATTGGCAAGATTGCCGATCCAATAAGCTTACCATTTTAGAGATTCGTCTAATTAGAAAGTTGAGAACACGACTATACAAGACGGAATTCACTTCTTCCCTGATGTCGGGATAAATAGATAAATTCCTTCAATAAGGGTTGATTCTGGGGCTTGAACAATATGGCCACACCCTCTTCTAGCCCTAAAGGGAATTAGTCATAGTTAGATTATGAATTATTGTTCATCAGAAGGATCAGTGGTATTTAAAGAGTGAGATGTAACTATAGGGGTAAAACGATAATTTTGATCCAGCTATACTTATGAGCAATTTGTGAATGGTCATCGTACTTTTGACTAGTTATATTCAATGGACATAGAAATATATTTGTAGTATGAAGAGTACAGCTGTCTATCGTTAGTGGATTGACCGACGATTAATGGATATTGGGTAGTTTAATTAAAGAGTTTCATTAATTATCCAAGTGTCATTGAAGCTTCAATCTACGGGTCTATCAGGTCCTCTCCGTAACTCAATAGAAATTATTGAGAATTAAGGTTTGGATTAATTTGAATTGTTCAAATTAATAGAGAGAATTAATTATATGTGATATAATTAATTAAATTTATTCTTTGTGATATAATTAATATAATGTATTTAGATATATTATAATATATTAAATATTTAAATACGATTCAAATATTAGTTATATAGATCAGATTCATATAATTGAATTTAGTATAAATATGATTTATATTAAACATCATGTAATGATGAGAGAAAATACAAACTATAGGTTATATGTTATATTTTATATAACACATAGTTATATATATAATAAGTTGCTTGTTATATTTATATATTTAGGAATTATTTAATTTAATTTAATGAATTAATTTAAATGAGGGAGTCAACAAAATAACACCCTCCTACTTTTCCTCTCTATCACAAGTGGGGTTGAGGCGTTACGTGAGAGATGGTTTCACACTGACTTCTCCTTTCCTGGATTTGACAGAGACAAAAATTTTCTTCTTCTTCCTCTCATCCTCTTTCACTTTTCCAAGATTGTGTAGAGCCCACTATTCCCACGTATTCTCATTCCCAAGAGAATACGAGAAGGTTCTCAAGTGGTGGTGCTCATTTGGTTTTTCAATTTTGGAGAGCACAGTGTTCATGTTCGTGGATCGAGGGACTATGCAAAGAAAATTGAGTTTTAAGGGTATGCCAATTTTCTTCCCTATTTCTCAAATTCATCATGTTGTAATTTTAGTTTATAATGCATAATCTTTTGTCTCTGTTCTGTAATATACAATTTTGTGAAAACAAAAATTGGGAATGATCCCCACTTCTACTGTAGAACCTTCACTAGTTCCTTTCACCTTTCGTATATGTTTTTTCTTTGGACTCAGTGCACGAATCCTTTCTTTGATTTTTGTTTGTATTCTTGCAAAATAAACGTATCAGTGATATAATTTTCACTTACGCTCTCTTTTCAATTTAATGAACACATGGAAAGTAATTTTGCTCAATTTTTCTATAACTCTAATGCTTTTGTTACCAGATTCTTTTACATATTCTAACATTAAGATACAATAACTTGTAGAACTACAAATTATCACACCCCTAAATTTAGAATAATGCTTGTTTTCAAGTACATTTTAAAATCATCCCTCATGTAAAATTCTTACTTTCTATGTGTTGTCTAACCTCTCAGGATACTCTTACAAATTTTGATAACCAAGGACATTTGTCTACTGACATGCTTTATTCACTTCCTAGGGCAATGTATCATACTGTATGTTTAGCATGTCTTCTCAAACTTGTTTTCTTCATTTTTTTTTTTCTTAAATCAACTTGGTTTTGTCTCTCTAGTAATATGCTTGATGAAATTTCGAAGTTTTTTCTGTCTTTTCTAGCATACTGAACTTAGTTACTCATTTTCATTTTGGCTTATCTCTACGGATGTCATGTGAATAACCCAACTACGGGTGAGTGTCAATTTCAACTCACCTCTTATAAGCTAGGTATCCCCCTGCACTAATATTGGAGTTAGCTTTTTTATTCAAAAATTTTTGTGCTTGTTAATCATGAATACTCATTTTCGTTTTGGCTTGTGCGCACAGATGTCATATGAATCATTCAACTATGGGTGAGTATCATTCACAACTCAACTCTTACTAGGCTGGATTTCCTTGTGATTACATTGGAGTTGGCATTTTCTTTTTGTGCAATCCTAAATGCTTTGATTTCATCGAATCAAACCTCTCCCATCCCCCAAATTTTGGCCGTTAGTAAGGTCCTCGTTGGTGAAAATCAAATACCAGGTTGATTTAGAAAAAATTTGAAAAATAGGTTTGATTCAAGACTTGCTAACATAAAGAGTTGAGATGCAAAACTTTAAGAAGTGTGTAAAGTTTGCAATCAATGTAATCCTAATGGGTCTGTAGAGTTGGTTTGTATAGTATCATCATTGTGGTTATCTTAGCATGCACAAAAAAAAAGGGAAATATGAAAGCAACTTCAATGCATACAAGTGACAATTAAGAAGAAATAGAGGAAAGTAAATAAACTAAGGAAAACATATGCAAAATGAAGATTCTGATGTCATTAAGTTCAAGAAGCCCAAGATAAAAGAGTACAAATAAAAGAAAGGGAAGGTCCTAGAATACACCGTGAAATTTAAACTAAGCCCTATCTATGGAAGGTTCCTTTGGCAGTAGGACTAAAGCTTCAGGAACCTTCGAGTTCACTACTTATGCTTCAAGAATCTTGGTGGTGGGGCTGAAAGAAAATGAAGATTCTATATAATTATGATATGAGGTCGATTGATTGTTTGGTGCATGTTATATTAGGTCGTGATTGTTATCTTCCCTATCGGGCTATGTACTTCCTATGTTTGTGAACACTCGAGTTCACTACTTATGCCTATGACTGTGTGTTCCTATGAGATTACTACTTATACTTATGCATATGTTTGTGACCCTTTAGGATCACTCCCTATGTTTGCGTTCCTATAGGTTTGCTACCTGTGTTTATGTTATGATGTACACTATGGTTATGATAAGAAGAGCTTGCAGGTTCATGTAGCTGGCCCCGGTAATGGGTCACTTACTAAGTATTTTTATATTCACCATTTCCTACGATATGTTTTTTAGGTAAAGACAAGGATAGATCGATGAATGATAAGAATAATCTGTGACAACGCCAATGGGACTAGATTGATGCTTTCGCATATGTTTTCCCATGTTTCCATGTTCTAGTTTTAGTACATAGACATTTGAAGTCTTTAATTGTTTTTTTTATTTTAAATTTATGTTTAGGGGTATCCCGAATAAAGGTTTATGTTATTTGAACATTTCTCAATATGCAAATTTCATACTTTATAAAAAGTGTTATTCCTTGGCTTCAAGTTGCAAAGGGTTTGTTTTTAAGTTTATGCATGTATATAGTAGTCATCCCCTAGTAAAAGTTAGAAAAGTTGGGTCGTTACATTATGATTGGTGATAGAGTTACAAATATGAAAGCAAAAGCAATTTGGATAAAAAAAAATATTAAGTACATTAATTTTATTAATTTTAGTAATTTAGCATGCAAGTTCACTTTTCCACAAATTGATAAATAAAATTACACTAATGAGGTGTAATTCAAATAGAAATGTGAGATAATCTCACTTTCTATTTGTTTTTTAATTTTATTTATTTAATTTAATTTAAATTAATTTAAACAAGTCAACTTAATTAAAAATAAAATTAATTTCTAAATTTAATTTTGAAAAATTAAAATTAAAATTAATTTTAAATAAATAAATAATTAAACAATCCATTTAATTAATTTAAAATTAATTTGATATCAAATATTATATTAATAAAACACCCAAATCATATTTAAATATTTTTAACTCTACAAATTTGTTTAATTTGAAAACTAAACGTTAGCTATATCATATATTATAATCCAAACCCTAGCTTGAATTTTAACATTTCAAATAATCTCGACTTACTATTCTAAGGTTTAATCCATTATGAGCTAGTAGAGGGAACTTAATAGATCTAAATCACGAGCTCCAACGATCCAAGATTAATCAGCTAAACACTTTTAATCAAATTAACTAACATTCGTTAACTACCGAGACACTCTACTAAAGTCTAGCAATTGTACTCTCCTCATTATACATATATTTATGTCCACTTAATTTAACCATGATAAGTAAGTCGATCCTTCAAACTTATTATTTTACCCCTATAATACATCTAGCTCCTTAAGTCTCTACTGATCCACTAATGAACAATTGATTTTTGGTCCTTCCAATAAACCGAGTTCTTCTCAGTCATAGAGAGGGTGAGACCTCTTGTTTAAGACTAGGAGTTAGTACTTAAGTGAACAACCTATCAACTAATACTAAAATCAGGTAGGAATAAATTTCATCTTGCAGGACTATGTCCCAGCTATCTATCCAGTCTTACTCCTAAAATGGGAGGCTTATTGAGTCGTCGTTGTTGAACGACTCTCACCCATGCAGATTAAAGGATAATCCCGAATAAATAGAAGTTCATAGTTAGCTCAGGATTGAGATCGAGTTGCCTTTAGGTCATTGAATTGAAATAGCTTGTTTTAGTAGTAAACCGTGTTATAAACAAAAGTGACTATTACGTGGTCCATTTTTATGCAAACATCTTTTCCATAAGATGCTCCCATCCACATGTCTCTACATGAGCGATTTAGGATCATATCGTTTGTATCCTGTACAAAATGGGCTGCATCTAAAGTGTTTCCAGGATAAGGTACCCAACCCTTTTCCTATACTTATAGACCGTTTTGGCTATATACTCAAACTTGATCCACTTTTATGTCTCTTCATAAAGTTTTATATAAAGTTCAAGTATTGGATTTAGGCTATTACAAGTGCAATTTACATGTTCAATAACAACATTATTGAATAAACCTCAATAACAACTTTATTGTAAATAAAATAAGTTTAAAGATTACAAACGGTGAATTTTAGGACATACAATCCAACAATTGGATCATTAACAAATTGTTCGAGTATCAATAGTACTTAAGGTGTAAGATGTAATTGTAGGGGTAAAATCAACTTTTGACCATGTTATAAGTACAGACAACTCGATTGTATTATGTGTTACGTAACTCATATGTACATGTCGACGACAATATTAGAAATGTTTATCAAATTTTAGAAAAAAAAAAATTGGTTATCAAACAAGTATGTTGTTTGGAAACAAATGAGAAACATGAACATCAAACCATATACAAAAATGTTATTAAGTTTTCATGCCCGAGTGCAAGAAGAGTAAATAAATGAACCGAACCACACCCAAATTAGAAGGCTTAAAAGAATAGTTAGCTATTACATATTTGAACAAGGTCCATCATTCTTTTTGATGGGTCAATCATATGAACTCCAATGTTAAGTATGTTTAGTTTGGGGCATATGGAAAATTTAAACATGCTGATTAGTACTCGTGTTAGTCTGTAAGGAAGTCTTCGCTCTTAAAAGAATTTCAAGACAAGTGAGATTGATGTTGTCAGGTTATTGGGGATGCAGAGAATGTTAGGACTATCAAGTATCAATTATGGACACTAAGTTTGAGAAGTTATAGATTATAGATATAGATCCAACATAATTCACCCTAACCATATTTTAGCTGACGATATATATTTTTTTAAAATAGGGCAACCATTTGTGAGTATTTGAAATTTAGTTTGTTAATTATTTTCTCATTATTATTTTTTCCTTAAAATATAATCTTTTAAGTCCTGAATTTGATAATCATATAGTTTTAGGTTTTTAATATTTGAAATTACTTATAAACATTTATTCTATCTCTAAATTTCTTTCTTTTATTATCTACTTTTTTATGAATGTCTTTCAAAATTAAGCCCATTTTGAAAAATAAATAAAGTAATCATTTTTTTTAGAATTCGATAAAAAAAATTCTAACACTTTTATTTAAGAAATTTGAAGGAATATATTTAATTCTAAAAACCAAAAATTAAAAATTAAATAATTGCCAATGTATACATTTCTATTCTTAAACCTTTATTTTAACTCTTCAATTTTTTATTTATGGGCTTCAATTTTTCTCCATTCAACATATTCTCTTTTAAACTTTTCTTTTAGAATCACATCTCTATCCTAAATATTTCTATTAAAAAAATTCTCTCTCTAAAACTTTTGTCTCCTATAAAACATTATCCCACTGTTAATATATATTTATTGCTTTTGGATATATATGTATATATATTGCCAAATAGGTAAAGTTAAAATATTAAAGCTCCATGTACCTTTCTGTACTTATTCTATTTTAACTAAAAAATGCTAACTTTTTGAAATTTTGAACATAGTTCTTTGTTGTTTGTTTATTGTTAACTTTTTGAAAAAAAAAAATCTCTATTGTCCTAAATTTTAGGAGCACAATGGAAACACATATTCCAATAAAATTTAATATTTAAATAAATATAATATAATATAAATAATAAAATAAATTAATATTTAAATAAATTAAACAAGATATATAAACATATGAAATAAATAAATAACCAATGTAAATAAAGTAAAACAGCTGGATTTCTCCATTTTCTCCAATTTTTTTGGATTTTGTCTAATGTGTGTGTCTTCCAAAACTCACCAAATGTCACTATTTATAGGCAATTTGGCAAGTAGGAGGTGGATTACATGGACACTAATAATGTGTAATACTAAGACACATAGACAACACTTGGAAAATGAGGGTTGTTGGGTTTTATCGCCTAAAACTCGCATATATAAGTGTTATTAATTGATCGTCATCAAGAAAGAGTTATAGATGTTAATTGAGTAAATCTTATTGTTTTCTATTTTATCTTAATAACCCTAAATCCAATAAACTAACATCCAAGGCTGCCTTACGAGTCTTGAACTATATGTGGAGACATACAAGGATCATTGTTTTAGATACAACTTAAAGGGTCTATTGTATAGAGATAAGGTTGGGTACGACCAACTTTGTATTTGATACAAGTGCAATCATCCAGTGTGTTTGTGTAGATGACATGCGAGTGGTGATATCATATGCAATGAGTTTGCATGATACCAAATCGCGAAATAGTAACCACTAAATGTAACACCGCTGACTAGTTAGGTTTCTATTTGAATAAGATGACCTAGGCAACTTAGTCTTAATCCTAAGTATATTATGAACTCCTATCCACGAGAGATTGTCCTTTGATTTGTATGGGTGAGAGTGGCCAGTTTGCCGACTCAATAAGCCTACAATTTTGGGGGTAAGACCGAGTGGGAAACTTGAAACATAAATATACAAGATGGAATTCACTTCTTCCAGTCTTCAGGATAAGTAGATGAGTGTTCTCTTAATTGGTGTCTCTGAAACTTGAACAAAGGTTCCTACCCTCTCATTGGTTCGAGAGGGATTTCGGTTTATTGGTTGGTCCATGAACAGGTGATTAATTAGAGGAGC
>NC_143484.1:15642466-15684778 GCF_027475165.1 Benincasa hispida | reverse complement strand
GATTAAATCGCAAAAAACAAGCCTCCAGATGTCCAAAATCTTGATAATAAAAGAAAACAAGACTAAACCAAGGATCTCATACTTCTTTAATTAGCCCCCAAGCAACACAAATCTTGAAAAACAAATGACAACAAGAGTAAACCAACGATTTCAGATTTGAGAACGCAATACTACCAATAAGAACTATCAAGCACCATTTCTTATGCAAAGTTTTACTCCCCTGATTCTCTTGGATAAAGAAAGTGTGTGAAAGTAGATCGACTTCAAAAATTAAAAGATAGAAGAAAACCTGGTCGCAAAGAACTAGTTCTTGAACCTGACAATTCGACGCTTTGGATAGAGATTCCGGAGGAAGACATAGCAAGTACACGAGGGTTTCTCCTCCGATCTTTCACAAAACTGAATGTCAGCACAAATCAAAACTGGAAAAGAAAGAAGATGTTGAAGAATTATAATCATCGAGATAGGGTTTGGACGATGCTGAAGAAAGGGGTGGTGAACGGCGTGACATAGGGTTTGGACGAAGAATGATAATCGAGAAGGACGATAAATTAGGGATATATTATTTAATAAAATAAGAAAAAAAAATTACACCTTTAATGTCGGTTTTAAACTGACATCAAAGCCCATCTTCAATGTCGGTTTAAAACCGACATTAAAGATCCATTTTTTGTTTTAAAACCGACATTATACATCCGATTTCACTTTTTCCAACCGACATTAAAGCCCAAATTTCTTCTAGTGATAGAATTTATGTCTAAGTTTCTATTTCTTGCTTATGCAGTTCTAATCTGACTCTCTCAAGCCTAGATTCTAATATGACTCTTTCAAGTCTAGATTCTATCTTTAGACTACTCTCTCAAGTATATCTAAAGGGTGAATGATGCATACATAAGACAAGATGATCGCATAAAATGTAAATCTTAAGTCATGCTAGCCAAGTACTTCTCAACCCATTTAGAAATTTAGCTACTCATGCGAAGAATGGAGAGAATGAACATAGATTGAAATGAGATTTCCATTTTCTGTAAATAAAATACTGAATACAAAATATTAAATGGAATTAAGAGATAAGAAGCCCAGTAAGCAATGTCTTGTTTCCCATGGCATTTTACACTGTTCTTTTTCACTCCAACTCTGTTCTAGATGTGTATTCTTGCTCTCACAAGTGTTGGCCCTCTCTCCTTTGTAACTTTCCGCCAGTACCTCGATCTGTCCGGGAATGATCTCTCGGTTTCCTCGTCTCCTTGCTCGTCTCCAACCTCTAAGTATAAGTATGAGTATGAACGAGAACAGACTAACTATCTAACTTCTAAGTTTTGTACTCGTTAACCCTTTTACACTAGTGGCCTTCAGTATTTATAGAGCTCAAGGTGAAGCAACCTTTCTTTCTAATGATTGCAATGATGGGCGACATTAATTCCCCTGCTCTGATGCGCCGATTAATGGTCAACGAAAGTTGAGTGTACTTGCTACAATGTGGCTTCAACGACATGTCAACTAAATTCGGATTCGACCGTTATTAGCTTTCCGTCCCATCATGATTTATTATGCTATCACCTTGATGTGCAGTCTTTATGCTGCCACCTTTTTAAGAAACTTCTCACGATCGCATACGATCGCAATCTTCAAGCGCGCTGACACTTTGTTCCTTTGGATTGCAATTTTACTTGAGCCATCATATTTTTCCTGCATAAAATAAGTAAATTAACTGCTTTTATGCGATGGGCGCTTATGATCGTAATTCCTTTCAGTTTAGCGTTTTTGGACATGATATTGCTTATTTTACCATCACATTCTCTCATTGTTTTACTTATTTGAGCTGTAATAACTTGTATTTCTACCAGTTATCACACCCCCAAATTTAAAACAATGTTTGTTCTCAAGCATAAACTAAATATTTTCTTTAAAAAGTCAACCGCTTTTACCCTACCTAGACTTCTCAATGTGCCTTATACAAATTTCATGAACCAATGCCTTCTTAATTTCTATCATGATCTCTTCCTAAAATATTTCTAATCTTTAGGGACCGCAAGTTTAACCTTAAAAAAAACTTTACTTGTTTCTAGGACATCGCATGATTCATTTCAAAACATTCTCCAGCTGGGGTGTTCCAAGTGATTTTTACCATTGCGTAATTAAGATGTTCTTTTTGTGATCTTGCGCTGATCCAAGTGCCCAGCCTTCGTTTTGGCTTGCCCCCACGGGTGTCATGCGAGCATCCAACTACGAGCAAGGCACTCTTTCTCAGTCAAAACTCATGCCCATTTCTTTATTTAGCAGTGGAGTTGCGATCACTTAGTTTATGTGTTGATCACAATTCCCACCTCCGTTTTGGCTTGCCCCACGGGTGTCATGCGGACATCCAACTGCGAGCAAGATCCGATCTCAACCTTATAATTTTTTTTTTTATTGAAATTTCTAAAGGTAGCAAGGTTGAAAATAACAATACTAGCACCCCCAAATTTAAACACAACAATGTCCTCATTGCTGCTAGACTAAATAACTCATGCAATGAACTTAGGAAATTTTGTAAAAATCGTTTTAAAGGAAAGTTGGCGAACCGCTAACTTTTAGAACTGTTTCATGAATTGATTGTCCTGGAATTAATTTGACTCTAGTACATGCGGTAATAAATAAAGGCATGAATTTCATCATTGAAATCATAATTGGTACGAGGAAGAATGCGGTGACTTAATAAAGTAATCAAAATTTAATGATTGAGTCAAACTAAAGAAGATGCGATAGTAGAATTTAGCAATATTAAAATGAAATGCGAGAAGTGCAAAATTGAAATAAAATGAGTCAAGAAAAGACACAACCCCCAAATTTGCTCTGTTGCCCGCATCATCTTTGATCACATCTTTTCTTGCAGTGGGTTGATTCCTCAATTGCGATGGGCTGATTGAACTGGTCGGGTTATCGCGTAGCTCCATCGCAATCGTTCACTATGATCATTGCTAAATATCAAGAGGATAAAAAGATGAAAGACAGAGTTGGTAATTCTAAAGAGTAGTGGTTATGCAAAAAGTAGGATAAGTTCATGAAGGAAAAATATCTAAGGATACTTAAAAAAAAGATTCGTCCCTGATGAGTTTGTGTCGCATATCAACGCAGGGACTACTCGTTTCTTCTTCATTTTGGATTCCTCAGGTCCACGGAGGTTTTCTCGCGATGAAAGTCTCCTCCGTGATACATCTTGACTCTTTGTCCATTGACTTTAAATGCGTTGGTCCCTTCTTCATTTGTTAATTCGACCGCACCGTGCGGGAATACTTCTTTAATTATAAATGGTCCGCAGCGTGATTTCAATTTTCCCAGAAAGAGTCGTAGCCTAGAGTTGAATAGCAAGACCTTTTGACCAACCTGGAGATTCTTTTCACACAGTCGCTTGTCATGCCAACGCTTTGTACGTTCTTTGTAGATTTTGGCAATTTCATATGCTTGAAGTCTCCATTCGTCTAGCTCGAGCAACTGAAGTTTCCTCTCCTCCCCTGCAGTCTTCAAATCAAAGTTGAACTTCTTCACTGCCCACAACGCCTTATACCCTAATTCTAGCAGTAGATGACATGTCTTCCCAAACACCAGTGGATACAGGGACATGCCTATGGGTATTTTATAGGTAGTTCTATATGCCCACAAGGCATCTCAAGCTTCATGGCCCAATCCTTTCGTGAGGGATTCACCACCTTTTCTAGAATCAACTTGATTTCTCTATTAGACACCTCGGCTTGGCCGTTTGTCTGGGGGTGATATGCGGTGGCGATTTTATGATAGACATTGTACTTGAGTAGCAGTTTGTTAATGATGCCATTGACAAAGTGGGAGCTTTCATCGCTTATTATGACACGTGGGGTGCCAAAACGAGTGAAGATGTTTCTCTATAAGAATCTAGAAACTGTCGTCGCATCGTTTGCGACGCATTATACCACTTCAATCCACTTGAAGACATAATTGACGGCCAACATAATGTATTTGCGACCATTTGGTGGTGGAAATGTTCCTATGAAGTCTATGCCCCCACAAGTCGAAGAGTTCCAATTCCAATATAATGTTCATCGGCATCACATTCTTCCCTGAAATGTTTCCCGTGCATTGGCACTTGTCGCATTTCATAGAATAGTCTCGCACATCCTTAAATAGAGTTGGCCAATAATACCCGCTTTGTAACACTTTTTCTGCTGTGCGTTTGTTCCCCGAAATGTCCACCATAGCGTGAGTCATGGCATTGAAAAAGTATGTGTTGAAAAGCAGTCTCTAGCACACAGAGTCACAAGATCTGGTATGGTTCCCTTCTGTAAAGGTTCGGCTCGTCCCAGTAGTAGGATTTACATTCATGCATGAGCCGTTTCTTTTGGTGGGTGATAACGGGCCGAAATGCACGTTATCATAGTGCTAAGTTCTTAAACAATGTTGGCTTGCATTGATAAAACATGTTAAATTGCGTCCATTAAGCATCAATTTCATAATATTACGGTCGCATATGTTCATCGCATTAGAACAGTTGATTTTCGTATTTTTGTGCAGAATATGCGATGACGCAAGGCGGAAATTACGATCATAGGAAATCTTTGGTCGAGTGCAACATTACCGCAATGCTTTGCGGTGATCGTGTTCGCAAACATTCGCCCGAGAAGAATCGCCGCAACTTGATCAGCGCAACATGGTGGGTGCATCTGAGTGAAAGGCTAATTAATCGCGATGGGATAGAAAACTGATGATAGCCGAATTCGAATTAAGTTGACAGTCGATAACGATCACAAGTACATTCAGCTTTTCGGTGACAAATATTCGGCGCATCAGTCAGGAATTAAAGCCGTCCCATTTGTAAAATCATGAGAGAGAAGCTGCCGTTCACCTTGGATGTTCTATAAATACCAAGGGTGACCTTCAAAAAAGTAGTTCAGTAGTTCAGCAGTTCGAAATTTTATACTTCAGTTCGCACATCTTTGTTCTTAGTTTTCCTTTCGTTTTAAGGCGGATGCGAGAGAGGAAGGTGGTGCTGACAGATCGTTCCGGTAAGCTTGGGAGAGCACCAGAAGCTTCAAGGATAGAGAGAGGGTCGACGCCTACGGAAGCGGGAACATCTTTGGAACCGAATAGAGATTTACAGTGTAAAAGCCTTGGTCAGCAAGGAATTGCTACCAGGCTCTCTACCTTTAACTTCCATTGTTATTTTGTACTCCACTTATTTATCGAAATGGGATCTACTTCTCTATATCTGTTCACTCTCTATTATTTACGCATGAGTAGCTAAATCAATTGAATGGGTTGAGAAGCATTTAGCTAGCACAACTAGGGAATCTTCATTCTATGCGATTATCTTGTATTATGTATGCTTCATTCGTCCATTAGAGATACTCGAGAGGGTAGTCTAAGGATAGGATCTAGGCTTGGGAAGGTCAGATTAGAATCTAGGCTCGGGAGAGTCAGATTAGAACGTATGAGCAAGAGATAGGAGCTTAGGAATAAGCACTGTTTGCTATTAACGCATCACATGCATCCTAGAGATAGGGTATGATTGTGTGCGGTCACCTTGCCTTTATGCATCTTGCATCGTTGCATAGGACAAGAGTAGAGACTTAAGAATAAGCTCTATGGACACTTTTGCATTCAACACATGCTTCCTAGACTTAGGAGCATCGCATTTGCATTGGAAAATAACTTACCGTGCATGGTTGTAGCATGATCGCATAGTTCAACGTATTCCCAAGTAACGCTAGCTAAAGACCCTCTCAACCTGTTCACCCGCATACTTAGTGTATCTATCACACAACTGACTTTTCTTAAATTCGCTGCATTTGTTTATTTTTCATCAACGCAATCAACAACAAACCAACATTTAATTGAGTTACCTGTCATCGCAAAGTTTTCATAAAAATTACCATTGCAATCTATTTTCACAAGTCCTTGAGTTCAACCCTGGACTTACCAGGAAACTCAGTGGAATTTACACTTGGATTCTGCTGAGGAAACTTGATTCTGTCGAGGGAACTTGAGTGCACAATGCAATTTCACCATTGCATATCATTCATAATTCACTTCATAAAATCAAGCATCAGTGGGCTGTGTAATTTTCTAGACATTGCTTGCAGAACAGGAAATTGACAACATCTGCGTACCATGGTAATTCTTCAAGTTTGAACAATTGCTCGTCTGGGAAGGATGCGGTTCTCCATTCCCTTGCGGTCAATTATTTCAATGTTAAATTCTTGGAGGAGGAGAACCCATCGAATTAGCCTCGACTTTGCATCTTTTTGGGTCATTAAATATTTTATTGCTGAGTGGTCGATGTGAACTATGACTTTGGATCCCATTAAGTAAGATCTAAGTTTCTCAAGTGCAAAGATGACCGCAAGAAGCTCCTTTTCTGTGGTAGTGTAGTTTGTCCAGGTGGTGTTCAATGTTCTGCTCGCATATGCGATGGGGTGTAACATTGTCTTTTCCTTCTGTGTTAACACTGCCCCCATCACATAACTACTGGCATTGCACGTTAGCTCGAATGGTTTTGTCTAGTTGGGTGCGATCAAAATAGGCATTGTAATTAATGCGTTCTTTAGTACTTTGTATGCGTTGAGGCATTGTGAATCAAAGTCAAAAGTTCTGTCAGCCTCTAGCAATACACTCATCGGTCGAGCTATCTTAGAGAAGTCCTTCACAAATTGTCGGCAGAATCCTGTATGTCCCAAGAAACTCCTTACAGCCTTCACATTTGCTGGAGGTGGAAGTTTTCAATGGCCTCAATTTTTGGTTTATCCACCTATAGCCCTTCCTTGGAAACCTTGTGCCCAAGCACAATTCCTTCGTTAACCATGAAATGAAATTTCTCCCAATTCAGCACCAGATGGGTCTCTTCGCATCTTTTTAGTATCTTCTCCAAGTTTTTCAAACAGACTTCATATGTTTGCCCGTAAATTGAGAAATCGTCCATAAAGATTTCCACTGAGTCCTCGAGATACTCGGAGAAGATTTCCATCATGCACCTTTGAAACATGCTCGGCCATTGCATAGTCCAAACGACATGCGACAAAAAGTGAACGTTCCGTATGGGCAGGTGAATGTGGTCTTTTCTTGGTCTTCTGGTGTGATCATTATCTGGTTGTAGCCCACATACCCATCAAGAAAACAAAAGTAGTCATTTCCTGCTAGTCGATCTAACATTTGATCAATAAAAGGTAAAGGGAAATGGTTCTTCTTCGTCGCCGCATTGAGCTTTCGTAGTCCATACAAATCCGCCAGCTAGTGATGGTCCTCATAGGTATTAACTCGTTGTTTGCGTTCAGGACTACCATCATTCCTCCTTTCTTGGGAACGCATTGCACGGGGCTAACCCACGTGCTATCGGCGATATTGTATATGATGCCAACGTTTAACCATTTAATGTTCTCATTTTTTACAACCTTCTTCATTGCAGGGTTCAGTCTGCGTTGATGTTCGATAGAGCCTTTCTGGTTTTCTTCGAGTCGAATTCTATGCATGTAGTATGTTGGGCTAATTCCTCTTATATCCGTAAGCGTCCACCCGATTACTTTTATATACTTCTTCAAAATATTGAGCAGCGTAATTTCTTTCTCTTCCGGCAGCGCAGAGGATATTATTACCGACAAGGTTTCATTTTGCCCAAGGAAAACGTATTTCAAATGACTTGGCAGAGTTTTCAGCTCCAAGGTAGGTGGTTGCTCTAAGAAAGGTTTCTGTGTTCTTCTCTCTTTATTCAAATTCAACTTTTCTTCATTATTTACCATCTCCGTGATTACATGATAGGTTTCTTCGAATGTTGTCGCATCCTCTCCTTCATCTTCTTCTTCAGACTCTAATTCTTCATTGCAACTGTGTTCATTGTTAGAATCTGATAGGCCTTCATCTTCTAAATACTTCATCGCTTTGATAATGTTAAACCTGAGCTTCTTCCCATTGATGCTCATCGTGATCTCTCCTTTGTGCACATCAATTTGAGCACGACTAATGGATAAAAATGGTTGTCCCAATATGATAGGCACATCCTTGTCCACCTCGTAATCTAGAATGATGAAGTCTGCTGGTAGAATGAATTTATCGATTATGACCAAAACATCTTTTAGCTTTCCTTTAGGGTGAACTAGGGACCTATCTGCAAGCTGGAGAGTCACCGTCATAGGCATGATCGCATAGTGTTTGTCCAATGTAGATCTCTCCAATTGACCAAGGGATTGTAAAGCTTCCTGGGTCGTGCATCTTCGGTGGGATTATAGTATTTGATTTTTGCGTTAATGCCACCGTAGTGAACTTTCCTGTGCTTCTTTTCTTTGACACCATATCCTTAAAAAACTTAGCATATTTCAGCATTTTCTCTATCGCTTCTGTAAAAGGAATGTTGATGTGTAGTTGTTTTAATAATTCTAGAAAGTGATGATACTAACCTTCGTCACTCTGCTTCTTCTTCAGTCTTTGTGGGAATAGTGGTAGCTGTACCTTCACTATTCCATGTTCTAGAGGTACAGAGGTGGTCGCAACTTCAGGTTCCATCATTTCGGGCTTTTCTGATTCATTTTATATTAACGGCTTCTTTGATTCCATCGTATTCGGATTGGCCCTGCTAGGCTGTTTCCTTTCCTCCATCTTCGTCTTTCCACTTCGTAGGGTGAGTGCTTGGCAGTGCTCTTTCTTGTGTTCCCCAGGTTGCGAGGGAGCTCAGTTGAGCTCGGTAGCGTCTATTGCGTTCTATTTTTCAGCTCTCCTACAATCTGTCATATTTGGATTTCTAGATTGCGGATGGAAGTCGCCTGGTTCTAAACGACCGTCTCATTCTTTTCAATGTACTGTTTTAATAGGTTTTCTAGAGAGGATGATGGCGGTGCTTGCGAGCTGCTGGCTTGTTGTTGTTGTTGACCGTTAGTTCATTGAAAAAATCCTGGTGGTCCTTCTTTTTACGCCATAGGTTGGTAACCTTGTTGTTGGCTATTTTTTCAAGCAAAATTAGGGTAGTTTCTCCACCCGGGGTTGTATGTATTTGAGAAAGGGTTGTTCTTCACAAAGTAGATTGACTGTGGGTTCTGTGGACATTCTTCAATCGGATGCGATTCTCCACATGTAGAACAACTTGTACTTGTCTGTTCTATTGCGTTGACTTACCCTCTTTGCGTTCCAGGGTTATTGATTACGATGCCCTGTAACAAATTTATCATCGCATTCATTTGATTCTGCAAAGATGCGATGACACCATTATTTGCGTTACATTCTCTTGGTTTTATTCGTTGATCGCTTTCTTGCCAATCTTCATGATTTTTCGATATGTGATCAAGAATGTTTTTAGCCGCATCATAAGTCTTATCTAGCAGACTACCTGCTGCTGCCACATTGGCAACTGTCTACAATGTAGGATTTAATCCATGGTAAAAATTTCCATCTTGAGGCAATCTGGTAATCCATTGTGCAGACAATCGCGCACTAATCTCTTAAACCTCACCCACGCGTCACTGAGCGATTCGTTTTCTTCTTGTTCAAAATTTGTGATTAACTTTTTCCTTCTTGCATTCTCTATAGGAGGGAAATATTTCTTCATGAACTTCTCGACAACCTATTCCCATGAAGTTATCTCCCCTAGTTCGAGGGAATATGCCCATTTCCTTGCTTTATCACATAATGGAAATGGAAATAGTGTGAGTCAAACTTCTTCAGTGGAGATATTCGGGAACACAAAAGTGTTACAAATTTCAATAAAGCTTCGGAGATGGGCGTGCGGATCTTCGCCACGCCGTCCTCCAAACTGTACGGTTGTCTGGATCATTTGTAACATAACTGGCTTCATCTCAAACCTTGAGCCGTCCAAAGCTGGCCTCATGATTCCTGTGAAGAAATCATATAAGTTAGGTGATGCATAGCCCCGAATGGGTCTATTGTGTTCATTCGCCAGGAGGATAGGATTTTCCATAATGTTGTTTGCATTTGGGGCTCTTTCTTCCGGTTGTTCCGCCATTCTGGGAGTTCTTCCTAGTTGTCGGTGGTTGTCTCTCTGTCTTTTTCGAAATGTTCTTTCGATTTTTGGGTCGTAGTTGGGCTCAAAAGCGTGTCCTTCACTCATGCGACGCCTAATTCTTCCCTTACCGAAGGAATGGCAGTGCACAGAGGTCAAAAACTACAAAGAAAATCAAAGAGGTTTACTGTTAGCGCAATATGTACCGTAGTCCCCGGCAACGGTGCCAAAAACTTGATGCGTAGAAATTGTGATGCGTTATAATGTGTGTTTGCGATGATCATGCAAGTTTTCCTAACCAAGTATAAGCCTTATTAGGTTTCCTGGTAAGTCCAGGGTCGAACACAGGGACTACTAAGTAAATATGTGACAGTCACTTAGATTATATTGCGGTGGTGAAAATAAATGAAGTGGGTAGTGTTTGAGTAAGAATTTTTCCTATGCGACGGAGTTTGAACACAGAGTTGATGAACGCATAGAGTTACAATGAGTATGCGATGAAGGGGTTGAGAAGGGGTTTAGCTAACATTTCCTAAGATTGTGCACAAGTTATGCGATCATGCTGCACACAAATAACAGCACGTCATTTCTCAATTCAGAATGCCATAATTCCTAAATCTAAGACGCATGCAATGTGTATGCGAAAAAGTCGATAGGACTTATGTCTAAGCCTCTATTCTTGTTTATGCGATGATGAATGATAAAAACATAAAACAAGGTGACCACATACAATCATTCCTATTTCTAAGGCACATGTGATGTGTAAATAGCAATAAAACTTATGTCTAAGTTTCTATTTCTTGCTTATGTGATTCTAATCTGACTCTCTCAAGCCTAGATTCTAATTTGACTCTTTCAAGTCTAGATTCTATCTTTAGACTACTCTCTCAAGTATATTTAAAGGGTGAATGATGCATACATAAGACAAGATAATCGCATAAAATGTAAATCTTAAGTCATGCTAGCTAAGTATTTCTCAATCCATTTAGAAATTTAGTTACCCATGTGAAGAATAGAGAGAATGAACATAGATTGAAATGAGATTTCCATTTTCTGTAAATAAAGTACTGAATACAAAATATCAAATGGAATTGAGAGATAAGAAGCTCAGTAAGCAATGTCTTGCTTCCTATGGCCTTTTACACTGTTCTATTTCACTCAAACTTTTTTCTAGATGTGTATTCTTGCTCTCGCAAGTATTGGCCCTCTCTCCTTTGTAACGCTTTATGGCAGTCTCTCGATCTGTCTGAGAATGATCTCTCGGCTTCCTCGTCTTCTTGCTCGTCTCCGACCTCTAAGTATAAGTATGAGTGTCACACCCCGCCCTAGACTATCTTCTGAGCCTAAGGAAGGGCATGACTACAGCAGTTATCAACCCTTTCGTTGACACTTACTGCCTAATAACTCTTGCGGAAATAACTCTGATACCAATGTACAAATTGAACAATCAACTTATTAAGTAGGCCTATTTTATTTTACAACAATGTAACGTTTATACAACTCAAAGACTTAACAAAAAAGTTTACAACAACAACCATAAAACCCTCTGGAAGTGTAACTGTGGCATGTGGCTGACCTTGACCTTAGCAACACCTTGGAACTCCTCACCTCTTGCGACCTGGGAAGAAAAGAAAAACATTTGGAAAGCATGAGCTATAAAGCCTAGTGGGTGACCAGAAAAGTGATTTTTATCAAAAAAAACTGCCCCACACTTGGGTACTTTTGCTCAGATACCTTCTCAACTGTGTCCTTCGGTATCGAGCTACTCAGATACCTTCTCAAATGTCTTTCGGTATCGAGTTTCAAGTAAAATTAGTCATAAAATGACTTTCTTTAATAAAACTTAGAAAACATGTCTATATCTGAAAGATCTTTCTTTAGCACATGGTTTCTTAAAACATTTTAAATATTTTAGTCACTCACCTTGATCGTTTAGGAACCTCTCTCTAGAAGTCCCTTTGTCACCTCGGGCTCCCTTTTGAACCCTAAAATCCAGATTCAAATTAAAGCTTCGATTAATCATAGTTCCAGATCTTATTTTAAGATACTTCCTTCTGCAAACATGTTCTAAAATGTCTGAAGAAGCTTACCATAAAATCATAGCTCGTAACTTCTCATGGTTTGGCAGGAATCATCAAAAGATTAAAACTGGCCCAGCTTTCCCGACAGCTCGACCCTTCTGTCTTTTCCTCATTCTCCAGCCCGATTCCTTGGAGTTTTTCCTCTGGCAGTCCTACCTTGAAAACTAGACTTTCATAGCTTTCAGGTGGTTTTGAAATCACTCCAAACACATGAGTAGATTGGGAGAACTTCTTATCCCAAGTTGATGCTGCTTTCACGACTTTCACTGTCCAATGCATCCTCTTTGAAATTCTATGACCAACGCATGGATTTTTGCTTCAACCAAGGTTTTCTCAACTCTCCCAATCTTTTTATGGTATTTCTGAATTGTGATCTAAAAATGAAGTCTTTTGGCGCTATTTATAGGCGTCCAAACCTTCCCCAGAGTTGACACCACCTACTTGGCTGCATGGCCAAGTGTTTCTCCCACACACTACCAATACATCATTTTGATCAGCGTAACCTAAGTGTCTTCCTCCTGTGTAGCCAACCCATGAGCTTCCAATTTGATGCCACCACCTCAAATTCTTAAGGCTTAAGGCTTTCCTCCTAAGAAGACACATGGTTTGATGACGTTTCCCAGGTGATCTCATACTTTTTATGCGTCCAACTCTTGGATGTTTAACGCATAGTCCATACTCAATGCCTAGCCTATCATCAACGCATAGCAAGCCAATTCACTACCATTACAATTCAACTTAGCCATCGCAACGAGCTAACCATCAACAACGCATAGGGTGACCGTCCATCCTCGATGCATGGCTCACTAGGCAGCATCACACGACTTGCTTGGCATGGGCGCGTGGTGCTGGCCACTGATGCATAGGCGTGTGGCATAGGTTGCTGCTTCGATGCATGGGCGTGCAGCATAGGCTGGCCATCGCTCGCTTGCTCGGCTGCATGAGCATGCTTGGCCGCATGGCAGGGGTGTTCGACAGGGCGCTCGCTACATAGGCATCGACGCATGGGTATGACTACTCGGTAGGCTCGACAATGCTTGACACATGGGCTGGGTACATCGACACATGCCTGGGCAGTTTGGCCAAGGTTGCTTGACGCATGCCACGCTCTAGCCCTCGTGCCATCCCAATGCCTCACTTCTATTTTTCTTCCTTCACCAGTGCATCCAACGCATCCAACGCATCCATCATCCAACCAACCTAATGTGTTGGTCTAACCTCCAAGGTATGCGTCACTCCCACTTCAACTTCTCCTTTGGCCCAAATAATCTCTCTAAGATCTTATGGCCAATGCATGGCAATGCTTAGTCCAACACTTAGTCAAATTTTCATCAATTTAAGCTTAACTCAAAACTACTCAAGGAAAATCTATTCAACACCTAGAAATTTTCCTTCACTTCAACATAGAATTTAACTTTTACTTAGTTAATTTCCTTAATCACATGCTTAAGTAAGGAATAATGGAAATCCGGGTTTCACAATGAGTATGTACAAGAACATACTAACTATCTAACGTCTATGTTTTGTACTCATTAACCTTTTTACACTAGTGGTCTTCGGTATTTATAAAGCTCAAGGTGAAACAGCCTTTCTTTCTAATGATTGCAATGATGGGCGACATCAATGCCCTTGCTCTGATGTGCCGATTAATGGTCACCAAAAGTTGAGTGTACTTGCTACAATATGGCTTCAACGACTTGTCAACTAAATTTAGATTCGACGGTTATCAGCTTTCCGTCCCATCATGATTTATTATGTTGTCACCTTGATTCACAGTCTTTATGCAGCCACCTTTTTAAGAAACTTCTCACGATTGCATACGATCGCATGACTTACGATCGCAATCTTCAAGCGCGATGATGCCTTGTTCCTTTGGATCGCAATTTTACTGGAGCCATCGCATTTTTCCTACACAAAATAAGTAAATTAAATGCTTTTATGCGATGGGTGCTTGCGATCGCAATTCCTTTCAGTTTAGCGCTTTTGGACATGATATTGCTTATTTTACCATCGCACTTTCTCATTGTTTTACTTATTTGAGCTGTAATAACTTGTATTCTGCCAGTTATCACCCCTCTCATCAAACTATATAAATTTAATATGAATCATATTCTTATTAATTTTAATATATAGTTTCTATAAATCATATTCACATAATTAATATTTGAATCATATTCAAAATATTTATTTCTCTCATAAAACTATATAAATTTAATATGAATCATATTCACAATTAAATTTTAACATATATATTTTATATGAATCATATTCATCTGATTAATATTTGAATCATATTCAAATATTTATTTCTCTCATAAAACTATATATAAATTTAATATGAATCATATTCACATTAAATTTTGAGATATGAATTGTAATCATTTAATTAATATTTGAATCATATTCAAATATTTATTTCTCTAATAAAATTATATAATGTATCAACATACATTATACAAGATATATACATTATTTAATTGTATCTCATACAATTAATTCCCTTTAATTAATTTGAACAATTCAAGTTAAACCAAAATTAATTCGATTCTCATCAGTCCTCATTGAGCTAACGAAGAGATCTTATGGATCTATAGATTGAAGTTCCAATATACGAGATTAATTGATTAAACTCTTACAATCAAAGTAATCAACATTCATTAACTGCCGATCACTCCACTAAAGACCAACGGCTGAACTCTTCGCACTATAGATATATTTTTATGTTCATTGGATATAACCAATCAATAGTGCATTGATTTTTCACAAATTGCTCGTAAGTACAACTGGGTCAAATTACCGTTTTACCCTTGTAGTTACATCTAACTACTTAAGTATCACTGATATCTCTAATGAATAATTAGTCATAGTCCAACTATGACTAAACCCCTCTCGGGCCAGGAGAGGGTGAGGCGCCTCATTGTTCAAGCCACAGAATTAGCCCTTAAGGGAGCAATTTATCTTCTTACCCTAACTCTAGAGAAGGAGTGTATTTTTTCTTGTGCAGTTATGTTCCTAGCTCTCCAATCAGATGAATCCACAAAATTGTAGGTTTATTGAGTTGGCAAATCTGGCCACTTTCACCAACACAAATAAAAGGATAGCCCTCATAGGTAGGAGTTCACAACTCACTCAGGATTAAGGTCAAGTCACCTATGGTCATCCTGTTGAAATGTAAGTCTCGTCTAGTAATGACGTTATAAAAAGAGACTTAACAATTCATAATTTGGTCTTTATACAAACTCTTTTGTATAAGATACCCCCACTCACATGTCTCTACAAGAATGTTCAAGATCAAATCATTTATAGTACTTTACAACAATTGTAACAACTACAAGGCGGGTCGTATCAGTAATGTTACCAGGATAAGGCACCCAACCTTATTCATATACTACAAACCATTTAGGTTATCACTTAAACATGATCCACTTGTATGTCTCCACATATATGTTTAAGTTACATAAGATAACCTTGGATCTTAGGTTAATGGATTATTGCATAAGTCATATAAAATTAATGAACCATTGATTCAACTAACATAAAACTACGAGGCTTTAAGGCATACACCCCAACACACTCATTGTTTCGAGCTATCCACTTGTACTATTTGGTCTTTCTAGTTGATGCGTGTTTGGTGATCCTTGAGCATCTAAGCTTGGACTTGTGTAAGTTGATTGACTAGTTGCTTAATTACTTGTGCTTGTTATTAGCTGATGATACATTCATCTAGGATATTGTTTGTTTGAGATAATATTTGAAGAAAACAAGTGTAATTTTTAGCCTATTAAAAAATTTCTTCTTATTTCTCATGAGAATTTGAGTTCTCTGTCTGCATATCCTAGGTCTTGCATGCTTAGAATTGCATTATTTAGCCTATATTTTTGTTGTCACCTCAAAATATCTTAGGGATAGATATTAGACTCTCCATAACTTCAACTTAGTAATGTGTGCATAGGGAATTAATCAATCAACTTCCTCACTTATCTATTAAAAAAAAGAGAGAGAGAAAAAAAAGAATAGAGAATAAGGAGAAGTTTACTCCTCTTTCTTAGGATGTGATTAACCAGGGGTGACTATGACACCCGTAGTTTCTTTTAAGCTAAAGTGTCCTTGATGAATGAGTAAGTTTAGGCATCTTTGAATGAGTTCGACCTGTAGTTGGATGTCATTCACGAAACCCGCGTGGACAAGCCAAAACGAAAGCAGTTTGTCTAGATAAGACTTCCTCTCCATTTTCCTTGTAAAAAACAAGATAATGAAAGAAATGAGGTTGGTTTTCCTTTAGTATGTTATTACTACTTTGGGCCTAGAAATTCTAATTCTTGTTCTTGAATCAAAGTAGGGGGAAAGTGAAATGAGGGCTTTATAAAACTATTCTATATTTTTTAGCCCTAAGTAGAAAGGATTTGTACTCACTTATGCATGAATTATCTGAAGAAGTTTATTAAATTTGCATCGTTTGATTACTTGTTATTGGATTGCATTGTTGATTGCAAGCATAGTCTTACATAGTCTGCTAAAACTGGAGTAACGAGCCTTGGATTAAGTGAACTTATTATTTTTGCATGATTGTATGTTTCTACCTTGCTCGAGGAGGATCAAGAATTATGTTGGGGGTGATTCGATAGCTACCAAAAGGTGCTATCTTATTCCACTTAATTTAGGCTCATTCTATGGTTTTTTGTATTTATTCATTGATTCTACAGGTATCGAGCATCTAGAGGACAAAGTTGACCTTTAGAGCTGGTACCAGGCCAAAACGAACCAAAATAGAGCTCTAAAAGCATCAATCGAGGGGCCTTACTGAAAACTAAGCATTCCTAATTTTTAATTTTAGATAAATCAAGAAATTTATTGGTTAAGACCTTATGCATGTATTGGTAAATTGATTGGTTAGAGAACCTAGTATCTATCACTAAGGCCTTTAGAAGTGATAAAAAAAAAAAAAAATCAGCCCAAATAATACAATTCTAAGTATGCAAGACCTAATGTATATAGACAACGGAGTTATGCTTGTACGAAAGGTATTTTTTTTAAATGGGCTAAAATTCATTATCATACTTTTCAATCATCATCTCAAACAAACAAAATCACAAAGAGAGTTCATCATCGACTCATCATGACAAAAAAACCAAACAAAAGAGCAAGTAAGCATTTCATGATGGGATCGAATCTCGTATCAAAAGTGTTTGATCACTTTTGTTTTAATACTTATGAAGATAAAAATAAAAAAACATAAAATTAAAATAGACATCAATATGTTGTGATTAATTTAAGGTTACGCATAATATTGGGATTCATAGGAATTCCCCTTGAAAACTCTTTTTCAAGTAGATCCATCAACTTTTCCCTTTTGAATCTCCTGCTTCTATGTGAAAATGCCTCCAAAAAACCTTTCTGGCTATGACTTTGGTGATGACCGATTTGTGGGAGTCTTCTATGAAAGCTTAAGGGAATTAGGAGAGAGAAATATTTTTGGTAGATAATTTTTCTCTGTGATTTTGTTTGAGAGAAAAACTTTGTGAGAGAGAGTGGGAGCATTTTTTTTTAAGAAAACGTTAACCGCTATGAGTACAAATCCCTATGCATTTAACGAAAAAAAAAAAATTCCCCACTCTCTCCACTCCCTTGTATTTTAGGGGAGTAATTTAATTAATTTAATATCTTATATTTAAATAAATAAATATTTGAAATCATATTCAATTTTATATTTCTCTCACAATCTATAATTTTAATATGAATCTAGTTTAAATTAACTCTTAACTTATAGTTTTAATATGAATCTTATTCATATTAATTTATTAATTGAATCATATTTAAATACATTAAATCTCTTATATTATATAGTTTAATTTTGAACTTTATTCAAAATTAACTGTATGATATAATGTATAGATACATTATATTAATTGTATCATGATACAATTAACATAAGTTCCTTAAATTAATTTGAACATTTCAAATTATTCTTCCATAACCATTTGGTACTCGTTGATTCGTTGTAAGATAGCAAGGGACTTAGTAGACCTATAGATTATAAGTCCCAATGATTCGAGATTAATTAATTCAACTCTAACTAATTAATCAACATTTATTAACTATAGAACAAACCACATTAGACCTATAATTGCACTCTTATGCGTTGTAAGACATGTTGCATCCATGGATATAACCATTATTCATAAGTCGATCCTTCACGAGTTTCTCGTAATTACAACTGGGTCAAATTTTTGTTTTATCCTTGTAATTATCTCTATATCCTTAAGTACCATTGATCTACTAATGAACAAATTGTTTATGGTCCTACCATAAACCAAGTCCCTCTCGGGCCAAATGAGAGGGTGGGTCCCATTATTCAAGTCTTAGAGTCAGTAGTTAAGAGAACTACTCATGTAGAAGGAACGAATTCCATCTTGTGAAATTACATTCCTAGCTCCCTATTCGGTCAAGTCTCCAAAATGGTAGGCTCATTGAGGCGGCTCATCCACTCTCACCCATGCAAATCAAAGGACGAGCCTTCACAGACAAGAGTTCATAACTCATTCAAGATTAAGATCAAGTTACATATGATCATCCTATGAAATATTAATCTATTCAATCAACAAAGTTGCAAAGAGAATTAATGGTTTCATGTTTCAATCTTATACAAACTCTTTGTATAGGAAACCTCCACTCACATGTGTCGATATGAACAATTTGGATCACACCATTTTTAGCACTTACAAAGTGGATCATGTTTGTAGTGTCACTAGGATAAGGCACCCAACCTTATCCATATACTATAGACCCATTAGGTACTTGAACATGATCTACTAATATGTCAACTATATATTATTTAAGTTTCATATAAATAACCTTGGATTTTGTATATTGGATTGCGTCATGCAATATTAAGACAAATAAATAATAATTGTTTTATTAATAAGTAAATTTTATTTATTTATAAACCACGAGTTTAGAGAATAAAATCCAACATTTCAAGCATAAAAAATATAGTATGAGGTTAAATGCTCAAGGACTCTAGCCATATCCAATCACTTACATACCCGGTTGGATCGATATGGCAACCCTAGGGGGGTGAATAGGGTTTAATTAATTTTTTTTTCTAAATTAACCCAATTAAACTAATTAATATACTTTTTATAAATAATAAGAAAAATTCAATTTATGCAACAAATAAGATGACAAAAATATGATAATTTAATTCTATCAAATTTTAGCAAATATAGAACAAACTAAAACATACAATAAATTGCTTAAATTAATTGCAAAAATAAAAAGGAAAGAGTTAGAGAAGAAAACACCATAATTTTTATAGTGGTTCGATCAAACTCGACCTACTCCACTCCTCAAGCGCCTTTTGGGAATTTGAATAAAATCTTTCTAACTCTTTCCACGGATTAGAGCTCAACCGTTACACCACCGCTCCTTTTACGGGTTCAAGAGCAAACCCGATCCTTTCCACGGTTTAGGATCAAATTGTTACAAATGTTGGAATTTTTTAATAACACAATACAACTCTCACTAGAGTGGATTTACAAGTTTAATTACTCAACAAGTTTATCCTCACAATACAATAACACTCTCTCAAGAATAAGATGAAAAGAAAAATTGGGAACTTAGAGAGAAACAATGGAACTTTTGAGTTTTGGAGGATTATGAAATGTAAACTTTGTTCATTTAAAATTTGGAGAGGAAGATGGTTTATATAGAGATGGAAAAATTTTTAGAAACCACACTTAATTTGGACCATTGGATTTTGGAAAAGAAAAATCAATGGTGGAGATTTTAAACTAAACTAGTCGTTAGATACAAACAAAATATAATATTAAATTACTTTTCTTTTGAAATTCATTTTCTTTTTAAAATTAATCCAAAAAATAAAAAAACATACCATGTGTCAAAAACTAGCTGTTAGACACAAGCATAAAATAATATTAAATTCATTTTCCTTTTAATTCATTTTTTTCTTTTTAAAGTCAATCCAAAAATAAAAAATATACCATGTGTAAAAAACTAGCTGTTAGATACAAACATAAAATAATATTAAATTTATTTTCCTTTTAAATTTCTTTTTAATTTCAATTTTTATTTTATTTTAAATCAATCTAAAAATCAAAAGTTCATCATATGTTAATTTCTTAATGATCCACCATTCAACCAATATACTGCCACATGTCTACATGCAGATGGTCTGGTTATGCCACGTCATCCACCACGGTATTTTTTCTATAGATTTATTTCGGTCATATCGTCTTCGTTTTAGCTCCGATTTGAGTGATTCAAGAGGTGTTGGAATCGTTATTTTGAGCTCTACGTTATGGACATATTAAAACACTGAGATTTTCAATAATTAAAATTGAGTTTGTTATCATCAAAATATTGATTAATTAATTAATTAAAATTAATTAATTTGAGATTAAGGGCCAAAAAGCCAACAATCTCCCCCTTTTTGATGATGACAAACCATTAAAGAAAAATAGCTTGAAATACATGTAAACCATATGTAGCACATAATAAAATTCAACATATCACCATAAAGATCATTCTTGAAATTCACTCAAAAAAATAAATTCTCCTTTTAATTAATACAATCAAAATCATAACAAATTTATAGCATATTTTTCTTAAACTTCTCCCCCTTTGGAATCATCAAAAAGAATAATTAAGAAAAATTTAGAACTACATAAATGTTTCCCTTAAAAACATGAACATAAATTTAGCACAACTCTCCCTAAGAATATTAACACATGCTTTCCATATCTCCCCCCATCAAAATGACTTTTAAAAGATTTAACAAGTAAAATTATAAAATCAAGAGGCATCACAACGAATAATACCGAGCTCAAGCCTATTTTTGCAAAAGTTTTCTTCATTCAAAGGCTTGGTAAAAATATCCGCTAATTGATTATTAGAGCCTTTAAATTCAAGAATAATATTATCATTTTGCACATGCTCTCTAATAAAGTGATGCCTAATATCAATATGCTTAGTCCTAGAATGATGTATAGGATTTTTAATCAAATTAATAGCACTAGTATTATCACAAAATATAGGCACATTATCAAACTTTAATTCAAAATCACAAAGAGTTTGTTTCATCCAAAGAATTTGAGCACGACAACTAGCAACTGCAATATATTCCTCTTTGGTAGTGGATAAGGCAACCGAATTTTGCTTTTTACTAAACCAAGAAACTAAAGAACAACCAAGAAATTGACAAGTCCCACTAGTACTCTTACGGTCAAGTAAACTACCCGGAAAATCCGCATCGAAATACCCTACCAAATTAAATTCAACATTTCTAGGATACCATAAGCCTAAATCAATAGTACTAAGCAAATATTTAAAAATTCTTTTAATGGCATATAAATGTGATTCCTTAAGACAAGATTGAAAACTAGCACAAAGACATACACTAAACATAATATTCGGGTCTACTAGCGGTTAAATAAAGTAAAGACCCAATCATACCTCTATAAGTTTTTATATCCACACACTTACCCTTTTTCATCCTTGTCAAGCTTAGTGTATGTGCTCATAGGAGTTTTTGCAATTTTACCTTCATTAAATTTGAACCTTTTGAGCAAATACCTTGTGTATTTTTCTTGACTTATGAAAATACCATCCTTGAGTTGTTTGATTTGGAGTCCAAGAAAGAAGCTAAGTTCTCTCATTATACTCATCTCAAATTCACTATGCATACACTTAGAAAATTCTTCATACAAAGATGGATTAGTAGAACCAAAAATAATATCATCCACATATATTTGTACTAAAGCATATCATTTTCTTTAGTCTTACTCAAAAGAGTAGTATCAATTTTACCCATTTTAAATCCATTCTCAAGCAAGAAATTACTAAGTCTATCATACCAAGCTCTTGGAGCTTGTTTTAAGCCATAAAGAGCCTTTTTCAACTTTTAGACATGATTAGGAAAATCAAAACTTTCAAACCCCGGAAGTTGTTCTACATAAACTTCCTCCATGATATAACCATTTAAAAATGCACTTTTCACATCCATTTGATACAAAATGAAAATCTTATAAGAAACAAAAGCAAGCAACATTTTAATAGCTTCTAATCTAGCAACAGGTGCAAAACTTTCTTCATAATCTATTCCTTCCTCTTGACAATAACCTTCAGCTACAAATCTAGCTTTATTTCTAATGATATTTCCATTTTCATCCATTTTATTTCTAAAGACCCATTTAGTTCCAATTATAGAAGTATGAGAGGGCCTAAGGACTAACTCCCAAACTTTATTCCTTTCAAATTGATTTAATTCTTCTTGCATAGCTAAAATCCAAAATTCATCATTTTCGGCATCTTTAAAACTTTTGGTTCAATTTGAGAAACAAAAGCAAGATTATTAAGCATATTAAGAGAGGAACGAGTTTTCACACCTTGTTTGGGATCACCAAGAATTAATTCTTTGGGATGGGAAGGAGCATACCTCCACTCTTTAGGCATGGATGAAGAACCAACTTCCTTCTTTTCGATTAAGCTCACCTTTTGCTTACTTGAAACAATTTCCTTGCCTTTGTCACTAACAAGTAAATCTCCAAAATTTTCTTCTAAAATATCACTATAAATAGGCTCATTAGAAATAACATTGCAAGATTCATCAAATACTACATGCATATATTCCTCAATTACTAAAGTTCTTTTATTGAAAACTCTATAAGCTTTACTAGAAGAGAAATAGCCAAGGAAAATACCAACATCCGTCTTAGAATCAAATTTTCCAAGTTTATCTTTGTTATTCAAAATAAAACATTTGAAACCAAAAACTTTGAAATACCCAATATTTGAAATTTTGTTATGTCAAAGTTCATAAGGAGTTTATCCAAAGAAGGTCTAATTAAAACTCTATTTAAAACATAACAAGCAGTGTTAACGGCTTCCGCCCAAAAGTATGTAAGTAAACCATACTCATGCAACATTGATCTAGCATTCTTGCAAAGTACGATTTTTCCTTTCAACTACACCGTTTTGTTGAGGAGTTCTTGGAGCGGAGAAATTATGTGAAAAACCATTTTCTTCACAAAAAGTTTCAAAAGCATTGCCATCAAATTCTCCTCCATGATCACTCCTAATTTTAGAAATCAAAAAACCTTTTTCATTTTGAATTCTTTTTGCAAAACTAGAAAAGCTTTTCAGAGCATCATCCTTATGTTTTAGCATCAAAATCCAAGTAAATCTTGAAAAATCATCAACTATCACAAAGGCATAATAGTTCCCTCCAAAACTAGCAATTCTAGAAGGGCCAAATAAGTCCATGTGTAATAGTTGAAGGGGTCTAGTTGTAGAGATTACATTTTTAGATTTGAAAGAGGACTTAGTTTGCTTACCCATTTGACAAGCATCACAAACTTTGTCTTTTTCAAATTTAAATTTGGGAAGACCTCTAACCAAAGAATTCTTGGAAATATTTGAAATTAAGTGCATGCTAGCATGTCCTAGTCTTCTATGTCATAACTAAGAATCATTATGCAAAGCCGATAAACATTTATCATTAATAGGACAAACATTCAAATCAATAGTATAAATATTTTCATCTCTGTTTCCAACAAATATAACTTTTCTATCACTAGCATTTTCAATGATGCAATTATTTTTATCAAACACAATTCTAAAGCCTTTATCACACAATTGACTAATACTATGTAAATCATGCTTCAAACCATCAACCAAAAGTACATTTTCAATTAAAATAGAAGATTCATTACTTATACTACCTTTACCATTTTACCTTTCTTATTGTCACCAAAGGTTACAAGACCTCCATCCTTTTTGGAGAGAGAGACAAACTTGGATGGGTCTCCCGTCATGTGCCTCGAGCAACTACTATCCAAGTACCACTTGTTTTTCTTAGAGGCTTTCAAACAAACCTACAAACACAAATGTTCAAGTTTGATTCTTTGGTACCCACACTTGTTTGGGTCCTAGATGGTTAGCATTGACAAACTTGGGAATCCATTTCATTTTTGCATAGACATTTAAGGCATTGAATTTAGACAAGTAACAAGAATAAGTTGTATGTCCAAACTTACCACATGAGAAACAAACAACATTATGCAAAGATTTATCTCTTACAACAAATTTATGCACTCTACTTTTCTTAGAGAAATTTTGCCTTGGAGCATTGTGAAACTATTCCCTTTGAGAAAAATTTCTTTTTGGAGAAGTTGTATGAGCATATTTCAATTTAAAACACTTAGGTCTAATGTGGCCTTTACCACCACAATAATGACATATAGGCACAAAGTTAGATTTAACATGTTTAGACACAACCTTAGGTATATTAAGCTTAGGCATATTATGAGATGCTTTAACAAAGATAATTTTAGAACTTGAAGGAGTAGAACATTCATCAATATAGCCTAAACCTCTTTTATCACCAAAAGGCTTGCCTACTTCAATTATCTTGTCTAATCTTTGAGCACTTATTGTCAACTTTTTAATAGATTATTTAGTCTTATCAAGTTCTTGCAAAGCACTAAATTCCTTTTCTTTGAGTAATTTAATCAAATTATC
Organism: Benincasa hispida; assembly: GCF_027475165.1. NCBI lineage: Eukaryota > Viridiplantae > Streptophyta > Magnoliopsida > Cucurbitales > Cucurbitaceae > Benincasa > Benincasa hispida. The sequence continues at coordinate 15,660,208 of NC_143484.1, read as the reverse complement.
TTTTTCACAACTATCATGCTCAAGAAATTTAACTTTGTCAAGCAAGGCATTTTTCTCATCACAATCAAAAGTATGCTTGTCACAAGAGATATTCATTTCATCAATATGCATAGCATCATGCTCATTCTCTTTTAAGGAAACAGTTTCTTCGAGTAAATACTTATTTTTACTAGATAAAACATTGTATTTCTTTTTAAGCACAACATACTTAGAACTAAGTTTTTCTAAATCATTTTGCATATTTTCAAAAGTTTCGAACAATTCATTATAAGAAAGAGGTTCTAGAGTTACCTCATCATTTTGTTCATCCTCTTTGTCACTATGAGCCATGAAGCAAAAATTGGCCACTTCTTCATTATCACTCCCACTTTCACTTTCATCGCTATCATCCCAAGTAGCTTTCATTGATTTCTTCTTGGATTCCTTGGATTATTAGAGAAAAGGACAATCGGTTCTAATATGACCCGGCTTCTTGCATTCATAGCATATTACCTCATCCTTTTTGCTCTTTTCACATTTTGACTTTTTTTAGTTGGAGAGATGCTTCTTGAATTGCTTCTTTCTCTTGATGAAGTTCTTATACTTATGTGAAAGATAGGCAACATCATCTTCATCAAGGTCATCTTCATCTTGGGAGTCAACTTCTAAAGAGATGGTCTTTAAAGCTATATCTTTTCTTTCTTTTTCTTCTCATTCTCCATGTTTTTTCTTGATCTTTATCTCATGCGTCAACAATGAGCCCATGAGTTCATTAATGGAGAGAAATTTGAGATCCTTTTCCTCTTGAATGGCGGTGACTTTTGGCTCCCATTGTTTAGGCAAAGACCACAATAACTTCTTTATCTTCTCAAGATTTGAGTATTTTTTCCCAAGTCCTTCTAAAGCATTGACAATGTTAGTAAATCTAATAAACATATCGGAAATAGCTTCATTTTTATCAATTTTAAACATTTCATATTGATGAACTAACATATCAATCTTTGTTTCTTTTACTTGACTAGTTCCTTCATGAGTAATTTCTAATTTATCCCATATCTCCGTACCGATTTTGCAAATAGACACTCTATTATATTCAACTTCATTCAAAGCACAAAATAAGCAATTAATAGCTTTGACATTTAAAGAGCATGCTTTCTTTTCGTTTATTGACCATTCTTCCTTAGGTTTTATAGTGCTAACACCATCAACATCTTTTGTTGGAATTTTAAAACCTTCCTCAACAATATCCCATAAATCATAATCAATAGAAAGCAAGAAAAATCTCACTCTATTTTTCTAATAACTATAATTATTACCATTAAAGAAAAGAGGCTTTGTAATAGATTGACTATCAGTAAAAGGGATAAAAACTAAAGTTGTCATAGCTCAAAAACAATTAAGTTTATCAAGAAATAAATATTTCAAGAAGAGCAACCTGCTCTGATACCAATTGTTGGATCGATATGACAACCCTAGAAGGAGGGTGAATAGGGTTTAACTAAACTTTTTTTTCTAAATTAACCAAATTAAACTAATTAATACACTTTTTATAAATAATAAGAAAAATTCAATTTGAGCAACAAATATGATGACAAAAATGTGATAATTTAATTCTATCAAATTTATCAAATAAATAAGAACAAACTAAAACATACAATAAATTGTTTAAATTAATTGCAAAAATAAAAAGGAAAGAGTTAGAAAAGAAGACACCGTAATTTTTATAGTGATTCGGTCAAACTCGACCTACTCCACTCTCCAAGCGCCTCTTGGGAATTTGAATAAAATCTTTCTGACTCTTTCCACGGATTAGAGCCCAACCGTTACACCACCACTCCTTTTACTAGTTCAAGAGTAAACCCGATCCTTTCCACGGTTTAGGATCAAACTGTTACAAATGTTGGAATTTTTTAAGAACACAATACAACTCTCACTAGAGTGGATTTACAAGTTTAAGCATTCAATAAGTTTATCCTCACAATACAATAACACTCTCTCAAGAATAAGATGAAAAGAAAATTTGGGAACTTAGAGAGAGCAACAATGGAACTTTTGAGTTTTGGAGGATTATGAGATGTAAAATTTATTCATTTAAAATTTGGAGAGGAAGATGATTTATATAGAGATGGAAAAATTTTTAGAAACCACAATTAATTTGGACCATTGGATTTTGGAAAAGAAAAATCAATGGTAGAGATTTTAAACTAAACTAGTCGTTAGATACAAATAAAATATAATATTAAATTCTTTTTCTTTGGAAATTCATTTTCTTTTTAAAATTAATCTAAAAAATAAAAAAACATACCATGTGTCAAAAACTAGCCGTTAGGCACAAATATAAAATAATATTAAATTCATTTTCCTTTTAATTCATTTTCTTTTTAAATTCATTCTTTTTAAAGTCAATCCAAAAATAAAAAACATACCATGTGTAAAAAAACTAGCCGTTAGACACAAATATAAAATAATATTAAATTTATTTTTCTTTTAAATTTCTTTTTAATTTCAATTTCTTTATTTTAAATCAATCCAAAAATCAAAAGTCAATCATATGTTAATCTCTTAATGATCTACCATTCAACCAATATGCTGCCACATGTCTACATGCAGATGGTCTGGTTATGCCACGTCATCCACCACTGTATTTTCTCTATAGACTTGTTTCGGTCATATTGTCTTCGTTTTAGCTCCGATTTGAGTGATTCAAGAGGTGTTGGAATCGTTGTTCTGAGCTCTACACTATGGACATATTAAAACACTAAGATTTTTAGTAATTAAAAATCAAGTTTTTTATCATCAAAACATTGATTAATTAATTAATTAAAATTAATTAATTTGAGATTAATGGCCAAAAAACCAACATACCTAACACCCAACTTTAAGAGCTAACATTGTCCTCAATGTTTGAAAATAAAATGGAAGGACAAAATATTGAATGGATCCAATCTCGGAGCATAAGCAAGTGATTGCTTTGCTTTGATTTTGCCTTAGAATTTTACAACACAAAAGAGATAAGCTAGTACATTCACAATGCAATATTATTCAGGTTACATATGAAAATTATAGGGAAACAAAATGTTGCCTTTGAAGCACCAAATTTCTTCAAATTTCTTCCTTCTCGAATAGATATCCATAGCACATACGGGGTGCCTCTAAAAAGTCTTCCCAACTATTCTCTGGGCAAGAATCGAGTTGTGGGAGCCTTCTTTTGAAACTAAAGGTAGATGATTTTTATTCTTTGTATAGAGATTGATTTTTCTTTGTAAAATTGAGAAAATGAGAGAGAGGGGGAGATTTTGTTTTCACGTATCAACAAAATGAGCAACCCTTTGATGATGCAAATCTTTTATATTTAAGGAAGAGAGGGGAGTTACCACTCCCCTGTAGGTGAATTGCTTTCTTTTTAATTTAATTTAATGATTAAATTAATTAATTAATAAATATCTCATATTCAATTAAATATATATTTAAATCATTTTCAAATACACTTCTCTCACATAACCTGTAGTTTTAATATAGATCTAATTCACATTAAATTTTAACCTATAGTTTTAATTGTTAGGTTTTATGCTCTAAACTCGTGGTCTGTAAATAGTAAACAAATTGTTTATTTAATAAATAAAGTGTTATTTATTTTGACATTTAGACTTTCATTACTCAAATTCAATAAACAAAGATCCAAGTTTGTTTAATGCAACTTGAAAAATATGTTGTTGACATACAAGTGGATTGTGTTCAAGTAATAACCTAAAAGGTCTATGGTATATAGGTAAGGTTGGGTGTCTTATCCTAGTAACACTATGGATACAACCCACTTAGTAAACGTTGTAAATGATTTGATCCAAATCATTCATGTAGAGATATATGAGTGGATATCCTATATAATGAGATTGTATAAGACCGAACCACAAAACATATAACATCTCTTTGTAATACCGTCGATTGAAGAGTAATATATCAAATGATGACCATATGTAACTCGATCTCAATTCTGAGTGAGTTATTGACTCTTGCTCATGAGGATTGGTCCTTTGATTTGTACGAGTGAGAGTGACCCGAGACACAAATTCAATATGCCTACCGTTTTAGGAACAAATCGAGTGGGAAGTTAGGAATATAGCTACACAAGATGGAGTTCACTCCTTCCTACCTTTAGGGTAAGTAGATAAGATTCAAATATTAAGTTAATATGAATTAGATTTGTTGGGTTTTATGTCCTAAAAACTCGCAGTTTGTAAAATGATAAACATTTTCTATAATCAATAAACTTGTTATTGATTTCATGAATTGTACGAAAGTCTAAATCCAATAAACTAAGACTCATGACTATTGTATGAGTACTTGAACTTTATGTGGAGACATAAGAATGGATCGGGTTCGAGTAAATAGTCAAAATGATCTATGGTACATAAATGAGGTTAGGTACCTTATTCTGGTAATACCATTGGATGCGGCCTACTCTGTAGTTGTTACAAAGAGTTGTAAAGTGCTACATACGATGTGATCCTAATTCATACATGTCATGACATGAGAAGTGGGTGCGTCCTATGCAATGAGTTTGCATAAGACCAGGACCAAGAAATAAGTCACTCTTATTTTATAACGCTATTTACTATTTAGGACTGACAATTTCACCTAGATGACCTAGGTAACTCGATCTTAATCCTGAGCTAACTATGAACTCCTGTTTTTCGAGATTGTCCTTAGATTTGCATAGTTGAGGGTTGGCTCAACAGCGCCGGCTCAATAAGACTCCCATTTCAAGGGTAAGACCAGATAGATAACTAGGGACATAGGGTGCAAAACAGAGTTCACGCCTACCCGATTTAGGGATAGGAAAAAGGTTGTTCTCTTAAGTACTGAATCTAGGACTTGAACAAGGAGCCCCACCCTCTCACTGGGTTGAGAGAGTTTGGTTTAGTGATTTGATTACAAACCAGTTGTTCATTAGAGGATAAGTAGGGATTTGAGGGATAAGATGTAATCTCGGGGGTAAAACACATATTTGACCCAGCCGTTATTACGAACAACCTGTGAAGGGTCGACTTGCTGATTATTGTTAAATCATGTGGACATAATATATCTACAGTGAGAGGAGTGCAACTATGGGTTTTAGTGGAGTGACCCATTAGTTAACGAATGGAGATTAATTTGGTGTAATGAGTTTAGCCAATTAATCTCGAATCGTTGGAGCCCATGATCTGTACGTTCGCGAGGTCCCCCTACTAGCTCGTAATGGACTAGCTCTAGAATAGCGTGATAAATTAATTTGAAACGTTCAAATTAGAATTAAGTGAATTAGTAATTATATGAGATATCATTACATGTTTAATTTAAGAATTAAGCGGAATAGGAGAATTTATATATATTTAAATATGATTTAAATATATAAAGATGGATATGTGTTAAAATTAATTTAATATTTGATATTAAATTAATTAAGTTTTATTTAATAATTAATTTATGAAATTAATTAAATTTTCATTTTAAAAATGAAAATAGATTTTATAAAATCAAATTTTGATTTTTAGATAAAATTGGAAAATTGGAAAAAAACACACAAAATGGAAAAAGAAGTTTTTCCATTATCCATCACCTAAGTTGCTCACTCAAATGGCAATATCTTCGCCTTGTCTTCTCCAAGCATGAGTTACAACTCATGCAACTCTTTTTTTTTGCATATTGATCTGCAATATAATGAAGAGATTGGAGTGAAAATCGGGCATGCAATCTATAGAGATTTTGAGAGAAAATTTGGTTTGAAGAAAGAGTTCTTCAACTAGTTTTTTACCATGAGCATTTCTCTTTCTACCCTTGATTCAAGCTTGTTATGAGTCCCACAACTCAATCTAGAAGCACCAAGAGAAAAGTGGGGAAGATTTTGAGGTGGTCTACAACAAGATTTGGAGAAGATAGCAGCTGGTGAAGGAGCTTTGAAGAAGTTCTACAAGAGGTATGTCTTGAAACTCACTTGTTTCTGCAAAAGCATGCTTTATATTTTGCCAAAATTAGTGCATTTGAATGTTTAGATGATCCTTGTGCTTCTGCTGTTGCTGATACAATCCTACAATTGGTATCAGAGCATCAAATAAGTATTCAATTTGGTTTAATTTTTGTTTAGTGGGTGTTTTACATGAAAAATATGAAACCGATGCACTGGTATGGTTTTCTGAGTTTTTGCTATTTAATTATCTTTAATTTCTCATTTAAATTTGTAATTGGCTCTTGCTTGATGAGCTTTAATGTGTTCCCAAGAGTTTGTAATTTATTTGGAGTCATTAGAGTTGAAATTAAGCTGTGAATCAAAGAAACAAGCGAAAAGGCTGAGTTGCAGTTCCAGAAAATCAGCCTCTGTTCTTATTGTCGTTTAGCTTCATGTGTTAGACGATGTGAAGAAAAGCTAAGCGATCGTGTAGTTTTGGGCATTGATCGTTGAGGTATCCTGCACTAGACGATCGTGTACTTGCTGAAGCTAAGCGATGCGTTGTATTGCTATACGATGGCACTACACGATCGTGTAGCTTCGGGTGGGAGCTAAGTGATGCGATGAAGAGCTATACGATAGCCCTGAGCGATTGCTTACCATGATCGTTTACCTTTGATCGGGAGCTAAACGAGCGATAGCACTACGTGATCGTTTACCTCTATGCGACAGCTAAGCGATGCGTTGAGTTGCTAAGCGATAGCACTATGCGATCGCTTACCTTTGTGCGATAGCTGGGAAATGCGTTGAATGCTATGCGATCGATGGAATTAAACGATCGTTTAACTTTTGAACATGCTAAACGATCGGCTTCATGCATTAGACGATGGAGCTTAGCGATCGTGTAGTAAATTGTTCGTGCTAAACAATGGACCTGCGCGATAGTCTAAGACACTAAGCGATCGTGTAGCTTCCTTCGGCACTAGACGATGACACTATGCGATAGAAGGAAAATACTACACGATCGTGTAGCTTTGCTAAACAATCAAGCATTTACTAAACGATCAGGGAAAATGCAAGATGATGGTCGTCATTGCTAAACGATGAGACTTAGCGAGATGTTGAACATGGGCAAGGGTTGTCGGTTTGATTGGTTCTCTTGTGGTCTGGTTCGGTTCAACTTCGAATGGTTCTTGGCTAGTTCGATTCAGACTTGGCTGGTCTGGTTCAGACGGTTCGGGTCTGGTTCAAGCTACTTGAGTTCGTTTTGGAGCGATTCGAGTGGTCCAGGAGCGGGTTTTGAAGTTGATTGTAATAGTTAGGGTTCTTTTTGCTTGTTTTTTGCCAAAACTAAAACCGTATCAGTCTGTGTTTAATTATTTATGCATTTGATGTATGTTATAATTAAATAAATCTTGTATGTGCATATATGCCATTTAGATTTAAAATCTCACCATAGGAAGCATGTTACATGCATTGAAAGTATAATATTGAATGCCTTATGTATGTTATGGATGTTGAGCATGTTTAAAGTTGTATAAGTTGTTATAAAATTGGGTACATTTAAAATCCATAAACAACAGCTACTTGCTCACATAGATTGACCACCTGTTTTAATTGTTAAAACTTATAAAACTTGGTTACAAATTCAACTGGTATATAATCTTGTCTAAGGCTAGGGTACTTATGTTGACGGGTTATAGAACACCTCCTACCTGGGGATTATGGCCGAATTATTGAGCATTGGTAACCGGTTTATGAGCATACGTGAGTGATGTGAGGTGATAAAATGGTTTATCACCTAGACATCATAGGTTAAAATCCAATTATAAGAGTTATACTTGGATAAACCACATAGACTTAGGGTTGTTTTATTAGTTGAAAAGAACCCAAGTATAAATCTATCAAAATAGAACACTTCAGTGGCAGTTTAATAACTTCTATATGATAGAGTAATTAAAAAACTTCAGTGGGAGATTAATAACATATACGATACGTTATTTTTAGCTCTCGCGTCTCTAAGAGTTCACAATCCAGATTTAAGTGATACTTCGTGTCACCCTAGAAGTGACCTCCCTACAGAAAATATTTTTGGCTTAAATCTAGATTTCGGTAAATAAGAGGAAGTTGTTCAAACATAAGTCTATTATACGATAAATAGATTTCAACTACCACGTCTCCACATAGTTTACACCATGAGATTCATATGACACTTTGTGTCACCCTAGAAGTGGCCTCCCTACGGAGAGTGTTTTGTATGAGTAAATATCAAGGTAAACAGAGGAAGTAGTTCATAGTAAGTGGGTGAAGGATATGTGTCAATATATCATACGGTCTCCTCCATTAGTTTGAATCGTAAGATTCCTATGTTGCGCCTACTCGTTAGCTTTAAGTGGCCCTTTGCTAGTCATCTAGCACGGCCCCCACGGAGGGTTGTAATATAGGATTCAGAACAACCTAGGCTTCAGTAAAATGAATAGGGTCTTATAGTTCCATTTTTGTCTTCTATTTCGAAGGCAAATTCATACCGTCCTATAGGATCTGAAAATGACGGGTCACACTTACAAGAATTACTAAGTTGTTAGATCTTGACCAAAAACAATAACTAAACGACTATTAGAAATAAGAGTTATTCTGGAGACAATAGGAATAGGAGTTATTCCGGGGATAGTGTTTGGTCAAAATTGTTTGTTTAGTGAAGGAGTATCTGACTACCCCACGGTAGCACATATTCTGACTCACTAAAATATTGGATTACTAGAAAATAAATAATGGTTATAGGTACATTATTACTTTTTGCTAAAACTTGACTTTGGATTTAGTTACAATTCGCTAATTAGAAATTGTTTGAATTTTATCAGCATGTCAAATTCTTCTGTAATACTCACTTCCGATGTACATAACAATAAAATCAAATCAACAAACAAATTACTAGCAGTTGATTATACCAAAAGAGTTTTAATAGAGGATTGTCCTCTATCTCCCAACTCATATAAAATTATGAATTATGTAGATGAGAGTATTAAATTCGAACAACAAGATTAATATGATTTACTTGTTATCGAAGCATGCTTAGTGGAAAACGATAAGATCTGGATAATTGATTCAGGTACCGCTAATCATGTATGTACTATCTCACAGGAAATAAGTTCCTGGAGACAATTGACAGAAGGTGAAACAGTCTTTAAGGTAGGGACCAGTGAGGTTGTTTCAGCCAAAGTAGTGGGAGATGAAGTTATTTATAGGAGATAAGTACATTTATTTGAAAAATGTATATTATATTTCCTTCTATTAAAAGGAATCTAATATCTGTCTCTTGTTTGCTAGAACAAAATTATAAAGTTTATTTCGAAAATGGTGAAGTGTTCATCAAAATGGGAAATAAACAGATTTGCTCTGCAAAATTAGAAAATAACTTGTACATGTTAAAACCAACTGAGGTCAAAGCTGTTTTGAACATAGAGATGTTTAAAACTGCTGGGACTCATAAGAAGAAGAAGATTTCTCCAAATGCCTTTCTTTAGCACTTGAGACTGGGTCACATAAATCTCAACAGTATTGAGAGATTGGTTAAGAATGGTCATCTAAATAAGTTGGAAGACAGTTCAATACCACCATGTGAGTCCTGTCTTAAGGGTAAAATGAATAAAAGATCTTTTTCTGGAAAAGGTCTTAGAGCCAAAGAACTCCTAGAGCTGATTCACTCAGACCTTTGTGGGCCTCTAAATGTTAGAGCAAGAGGAGGGTATGAATAGTCATTAGGTTTATAGATGATTATTCCAGGTATGGACATGTTTACCTAATGCACCAAAAGTCTGAAACTTTTGAAAAGTTCAAAGAGTATAAGGCTGAGGTTGAAAACCAATTAGGTAAAAAGATTAAATCACTTCGATCGGATCGAGGTGGTGAGTATATGAACATAGAATTCCAGAACTATTTGATAGAACATGGAATTCAGTCTCAACTCATAGTCCTTGGCACACCTCAGCAGAACGGTGTGGCAGAGAGGAGAAACAGAACCTTGTTGGACATGGTTTGTTTCATGATGAGTTACGCTCAGTTACCAAATTCTTTTTGTGGATACGTAGTTGGGACTGCGGTGTATATTTTGAACATAGTTCTCTCGAAAAGTGTTTTTGAAACACCTTACAATCTCTAGATGGGACGTAAAAGAAATTTATGTCATTTTAGGATTTAGGGTTGTCTAGTACATGTGTTGGTACAAAATCCTAAAAAGGTAGAACACCGTTCAAAAGTATGCCTATTTGTAGTCTACCCAAAAGAAACAAAAGGTGGTTTCTTTTATGATCCTCAAGAAGATAAAATGTTTGTATCAACAAATGCAACCTTCCTGGAGGAAGATTATATAAAAAACCATCAACCTCACAGTAAGCTAGTAATAGAAGAAATGTCCAGAGAAACGACAAATACATCAACAAGAGTTGTTGATAGAGCAGGTCCATCAACAAGAGTTGTTGATGAAACTGATGCTACACATCCTTCTCAAGAGTTGAGAATGCCTCATCGTAGTGGGAGGGTTGTGCAACAACCTAACTAGTACATGGATTTAATTGAAACTCAAGTCATCATACCAAATGATGGTTTAGAGGATTCGTTGTCTTTTAATCAAGCAATGAATGATGTGGACAAAGACCAATGGATTAAAGCCATGGACCTTGAAATAGAATCTATGTATTTCAATTATGTCTGCCGTCTTGTAGATCAACCTGAAGGGGTAAAACCCATCGGTTGTAAATGGATCTACAAGAGAAAACGAGACCAAGCTGGTAAGGTACAGATCTACAAAGCTAGACGAGTGGCAAAAGGGTTTACCTAAAGAGAGGGGTTAGATTTTGAAGAAACCTTATCTTCAGTTGCCATGATAGAGTCTATTAGAATACTCTTGTCCATAGCCACATTTTATGATTATGAAATATGGTAAATGGATGTCAAAATAGCTTTTCTGAATGGCTATCTTGAAGAGAGTATCTATATGTATCAACTAGAAGGGTTTATACAGCAGGGTCAAGAGCAAAAGGTTTGCAAGCTTAATCGATCCATTTATGGATTAAAACAAGCTTCTAGATACTAGAATATGAGATTTGACACTGCGATCAAATCTTATGGCTTTGAACAAAATGTTGACAAACTCTATGTATACAAGAAAATCGTCAACAAAACTATCGCTTTTCTAGTGTTGTATGTTGATGATATTCTACTCATTAGGAATGAGGTAGAATATCTAGCTGACGTTAAGAGATGGCCAGCTTTGCAATTCCAAATGAAAAATTTGGGAGAAGCACAGTATGTTCTTGGAATCCAAATAGTTCAGAATCGCAAGAATAGAACATTAGCATTATCTTAAGCATCTTATATAGATAAGATGTTGTCTAGGTATAAAATGCAAAATTCCAAGAAAGGATCTTTACCTTTCAGGTATGGAATTCACTTGTCTAAGGAACAAAGTCCTAAGACACCTCAAGAGGTTGAGGAGATGAATCGAATTCCATAAGCATCTGCAGTTGGGAGTTTGATGTATGCAATGTTGTGTACTTGTCCCGATACATGCTATGTCATAGGAATTGTTAGCAGATTTCAGTCCAATATTGGTCATGACCATTGGATTTCTATTAAAAACATTCTCAAGTATCTTCAGAGAACGAGAGATTATATGCTCATGTATGGTTCTAAGGATCAGATCCTTCCTGGATTCACTGATTCTGACTTTCAGACCGATATTGATTCGAGGAAATAAATTTTGGGGTCAGTATTCACTATTAACGGAGGAGTAGTTGTGTGGAGGAGCATCAAGCAGAGTTGTATTGCGGACTCTCTAATGGAAGCTGAGTATGCAGCTGCAAGCGAAGCAGCAAAAGAAGCAATATGGCTCAGAAAGTTCTTGACAAATTTGGAAGTACTTTCTAACATTCATCTGCCTGTCACTCTCTATTGTGATAACAGTGGAGCAGTTGCAAATTCAAAGAAACCACGAAGCCATAAAAGGGGAAAGCATATCGAACGGAAGTAGCATCTCATCAGGGAGATTGTACACAGATGAGACGTTATTGTCACTCAGATTGCTTCCTAAGACAACTTAGCCGATCCATTTACGAAGGCCCTTTCAGCTAAAGTGTTCAAGGGTCACCTAGTAGGACTAGGTCTACGAGTTTTGTATCACCAGGGCAAGTGGAAGAATTTATGGGTATTGTAATGCCCTAGTTTATTGTATTTTTACATTTTATTCTCTCCATGTAAACTCAACATTGTATTTATTTGTATATATTGATCCACTGGAGTTTTAGTCCAAGTGGGAGTATTGTTGGGTTTTATGTCCTAAAAACTCGCTGTTTGTAATAATTAAAAATATATTAAAATAACATAAATAAAAAAAAAAATAAAATAAAAAAAAAAAAAAAAAAAATATAAAAAATAATTAAAAATAAAAAAAAAAAAAAATAATAAAAAAATAAAAAAAAAAAAAATAAAAAAAAAAAAAAAATAAAAAAAAAAAAAAAATAAAGAAAAAACTATAAATAAATAAAAAAAAAAAACTTAAAAAAAAAAAAAAAAAAAAAAAAAAAAAAAAAAAAAAAAAAAAAAACAAAAATAAAATAAAAAAAAAATTAAAAAATAAAAACCAAAAAAAAAAAATAAATAAAAAAATAAAAAAAAAAAAAAAAAAAAAAATAAAAAAAAAAAAAAAATGATAAACATTTTCTATAAGCAATAAACTTGTTATTGATTTCCTGAATTATATGAAAGTCTAAATCCAATAAACTAAAACCCATGACTATTGTATGAGTACTTGAACTTTATGTGGAGACATAAGAGTGGAGCGGGTTCGAGTAAATAGTCAAAATGATCTATAGTACATGAATGAGGTTGGGTACCTTATTCTGGTAATACCATTGGATGCGACCTACTCTGTAGTTGTTACAAAGAGTTGTAAAGTGCTACATATGATGTGACCCTAATTCGTACATGTTATGACATAAGGAGTGGGGGCATCCTCTTCAATGAGTTTGCATAAGATCAGGACCAAGAAATAAGTCATTCTTACTTTATAACGTTGTTTACTGTTTAAGACTGACTATTTCACCTAGATGACCTAGGTAACTCGATCTTAATCCTGAGCTAACTATGAACTCCTATTTATTTAGGATTGCCCTTAGATTTGCATAGTTGATGGTTGGCTTAATAGTGCCAACTCAATAACACTCCTATTTCAGGGGTAAGATCGGATAGATAGCCGAGAACATAGGGTGCAAGACGGAGTTCACGCCTACTCGATTTAAGAATAGGGGAAAGGTTGTTTTCTCAAGTACTGAATCTAGGTCTTGAACAAAGGCCCCACCCTCTCACTGGCCCAAAAGAGTTTGGTTTAGTGATTGGATCACAAACTAGTTGTTCATTAGAGGATCAGTAGGGACTTGAGGAATAAGATGTAATCTCAGGGGTAAAACAAATATTTGACCCAACTGTTATTTCGAACAACTTGTGAAGGGTCGACTTGTTGATTATGGTTAAATCATGTGGACATAATATATCTACAATGAGGGGAGTGCAACTATGGGCTTTAGTGGAGTGACCCATTAGTTAACGAATGGAGATTAATTTTATGTAATGAGTTTAGCCAATTAATCTCGAATCGTTGGAGCCCATGATCTGTAGGTCCACGAGGTCTCCCTACTAGCTCGTAACAGACTAGCTCTAGAATAGCGTGATAAGTTAATTTGAAAAGTTTGAATTAGAATTAAGGAATTATTAATTATATGAGATATCATTACGTGTTTAATTTAAGAATTAAGCGGAATAGGAGAATTTATATATATTTAAATATGATTTAAATATATAAAGATGGATATGTGTTAAAATTAATTTAATATTTGATATTAAATTAATTAAGTTTTATTTAATAATTAATTTATAAAATTAATTAAATTTTCATTTTTAAAATGAAAATAGATTTTATAAAATCAAATTTTTATTTTTAGATAAAATTGGAAAATTGGAAAAAAAAAAACACAAAATGGAAAAAGAAGTTTTTCCATTATCCATCACCTAAGTTGCTCACTCAAATGGCATTATCTTCGCCTTGTCTTCTCCAAGCATGAGTTGCAACTCTTGCAACTCTTTTCTTTTCATGTTGATCTGCAATATAATGAAGAGATTGGAGTGAAAATCGGGCATGCAATCTATAGAGATTTTGAGAGAAAATTTGGTTTGAAGAAAGAGTTCTTCAACTAGTTTTTTACAGTGAGCATTTCTCTTTCTACCCTTGATTCAAGCTTGTTATGAGTCCCACAACTCAATCTAGAGCACCAAGAGAAAAGTGGGGAAGAGTTTGAGGTGGTCTACAACAAGATTTGGAGAAGATAGTAGCTGGTGAAGGAGCTTTGAAGAAGTTCTACAAGAGGTATGTCATGAAACTCACTTGTTTTTGCAAAAGCATGCTTTATATTTTGCCAAAATTATTGAATTTGAATGCTTAGATGATCCTTGTGCTTCTGCTATTGCTGATTGATGACGGGAAATTAGAAGTCAAATTATTCAACAACTAAATCCCTTGGACGCAATATGCGATGCATGTTCGTAAGATATGTGTTGATAGTCATGTGTCGATGGTCATGCATTTGACTGATAATGCGTTAACAAATGTATGCGATGACCATGCGTCCTGTCACAAGTTTTCTTGCACTCGCGCCAAGTATAACGTGAACACAATTTTCTCAGGTGATCCGAGGTCAAACTTAGGGACTTGTAGCAAAATGAATGCGGTGATGTGCCTGCGGTACTTTAAATAAAAGAATGATGGAGGGGTTTCTACACTAACACTACTCCTACTCCTAGCTAACTGACAACGCAATGAGAATATGAATGAGAGGTAGAGACACGACAACGCTTGACATGAAACAAATGAATGGGAAAGATAGATAAAATGCAGAGATGTTTTCATTACAATACTTAAGAGTGACCGCAAGGACAACCTTAGTCAACGCAAGTCATGCAATCATGCAACATACATACAATAGTAAACCACCTCTCGGTGCGAATGCTACGGCTTCTCATACTAGAACACATGTGATATATGCGATAAATCTACAGGGCCTACACATAAGCCTCTATTCCTATTTATGTGATGAAAAAATGACATCCACACAAATATGCGATCACATAATATCATACCTATCTCTAGGGTGTATGCGATGCAGTGTTAACAAACAGAGCTTATCTCTAAGTCCCTATCTCTTGCTTATGCCGATCTAATCTCGCTCTCTCGAGTTTAGATTCTAACCTAGCTCTCTCGAGTCATTAGGTTCTTTCTTTAAACTCTCTCTTGAGTAGCTCTAAAGGGGTGTTGGGCACAACATAACATAAGACAATCGCATGAACTTGATTGACACAAGATTATTCCTATCTCTAGTGAACAATGCATACATTGCTTAATGCGACCAACCACTTACCCTTCTGGGCAATTGGTTGTTGCTGACTTTACTCATAGACAAGCAATTCGTTAGCCAATAGACAGGCGTTGCCGCAGCTTCACACTAAGCAAATAAGGTTACTCACACACTTACGTAACGCACACCTCTCGGTAGGTTGCTTCATGCTTCATATCCCTAATCCACATGACTAAGTATACAATACCCAAGCAATCTCACTAAGTGTTGCAATGAAAGTAAAGATGCTAAGCAAAGAAGATGGAGATGGGGTCGAAGGAAACAAAGAAATGCATTGAAAACAAATTGTATTAATTCCTTAATCACAAAATGTCATACAATACAATATAAGAAAAGAAAGGAAAATGAAATGATCGGTTGGAAGCAAAGACTTGCTTCCAGCGAATGTGCGTCAAGGCTGCCGGTGGTGCCATGGATGGGCGGTGGAGTTGACTCTCTCGAGATCTAGCTCCGGTCGAAGGCTCCGGTCATCACTTGGAATGGATGAAGAAGGTGAAGAACTCTAAAGCGTCTTCTTACGCATTTTGTCTGGATCGTAGGGAAAACCCTGGGTTGCAGGGGTAATCCCCAGTTCGGTTGAATTTCTGCTCATCGACTTCTATTTATAAAGCTTGGACGCCGACAACATTAACGGACTGCTCTGAGTCTGACATTCGGCACGTTAGTCCTTTTCTTAACCTTTGCTGCTAACGGCGTGGTAGTGAAATGTCAACATCATCTTTTGATTTTCCCAAGGTAGATGTGTTGATGCGTTCATTCCACCAACCTTGCGTTGATCCCTTTATCATGTGTTAGCCGCAATCATTCAGTGACCGCATTTGCTAAATACCGCAACTCTACATGATGACCACAATCGGTTGACAAGCGCAACTCCCATGTGATGGATGCATATGGCTGATTACCGCAACATTCATGTGTTGATCGACGCGTTTGCCTTTGCGATGGAGAGTTTCTTCGCCTGCGGTCGTCTATGAAGCAGTCCGGTTTCTGCATTTGCATCCACTTCCTGCATTAGCTACAAAAATAGAACAATGAATGCATAATAACAGGTTAGCCGAGATTCATCATGCCATTCGACGCAAACTCATTTTCTCATGAATTCCTAGTACAATTGCTGCAATAACCTTCATAATTCTAAGTAAAAGGCCTAAGATGACATGCATTTCTGCATGTCATCACTGATACAATCATACAAGATTTATATTAAAACTATAGGTGTGAACCCCGAATCCTAATTTTTCTACTTGAGTATGTTCCCTACTAAGACTAGTGTGATGAGTAGGTTGATGTGGAAACTAGTGTGGAATGGTAGAGGAAAAAGTGGAGATTTGAAGAAAAGAGGAAATTTGGAAGTTTAACTTTTGGTAAAATTTGGAAAATTGGCTAAGTATAAATTTTGTGTGTTGATGCATTGGAAGGGTGGTGTTGATGCGTTGGAAGAGTTGTTAGGGATGGTATGTGGCTGAAGGAAGAAAGATGGAGGTGATGCATTGGAAGGCAGCCCATGTGTCGAGCAACCTCAGCCATCACCCCTGCCATGCGTCGAGCAGCCTCGGCCAGCGCCCATTCCATGCGTCGTGTAGCCTTGGCCAACGCCCATGCCATGCGTCGAGCAGCCTCGGCCAGACGCCCTGTCCATACATCGAGCAGCCTCGGTCGGACACCCTGCCAATGCGTTAAGCGCCCTACCGAGTAGCTATGTCGTGCGTCGAGGTGCCCTGCCATGCAGCCAAGTGCGTAGCCCATGCGGCTGGGTGAGTGAGCGATGGCTAGCATACGCCACACGCCCATGCATCGAAGCAGCACCCCTATGTGCCGAAGCACCTGGCCAAGCATGAAGGCGCCGCGCGCAGCTCATGCGACCAAGCACGCCCAATGTGTCGAGCGACCAGCGTGCCCATGCGTCGAGCGACCAACCTATGTAACGCGCTTATGCGTTGGTGGTCAGCACCAGGCGCCTATGCCAAGAAAGCCGTGCAATGCTACCTAGTGAGCCATGCGTCAAGGATGGACGGTCACCCTATGCGTTGGTGATGGTTAGCTCTTGCAATGGCTAAGTTGAATTGTGATGGTAGTGATTCGGCTTGCTATGCGTTGATGATAGGCTATGTGTTGAGTATGGATTATGTGTTGAACATCCAAGAGTTGGACGTATACAAGAGATAAGATCATCAGGAGAACATCATCAAAACCATGTGTCTTCTTGGAAGGAAAGCCTTAAGCCTTAAGAATTTGAGGTGGTGGCACCTGATTGGAAGGTCATGCGTTGGCTACATAGGAGGAAGACATTTAGCTTGCGATGATCACAGCATTGCATTAATAGGGTGAGAAGGAGACACTTGACCATGCTGCCAAGTAGGTGGTGTCAACTCTAGAGAA